>NC_065446.1:108323738-108623738 GCF_917563875.1 Diabrotica virgifera virgifera
ATATATATATATATGTGGAATACCGTCAGTACCCGCCGCTTTCTTTGGCTTTAATTTTTTACAGCTTCTTTGAAATCATTGTAATCTATTGATTCAGTTGCGAAAAAATCATTATGCAAGTAAGAACTATTACCACAATCTAAATTATAAGTCGCTTTATCTGAGGTGTATGTAGATGCAAAAAACTTAGCAAATTCTTCGGCTGTATTTTCACCATCAACATTCTGACCTAAGTAAACAAAATTTCCAGCATGAGTACAATTGGATTTTTTGTTTTTAATATAGTTCCAAAAATAATTTATATTACCCTCCACATTTTGTTGCACTTCTTTTAAATCTTTATTCTCTTCTATTTTTATTAAGTATTTTAATGCACGCCTGCTTTCCTTATATTTTTCTAAATAGTAATTTGAGATGTTCTGTAATTTTCTGAATTTGTTTTTATTTTTAATTAAATCTTTTATTTCTTTGTATACCAACTAGGAAATAATTTGGAATTATTAAATGTTTTAAATCTTGGTACACAATTCTGTATAATTTTATTCCATATTTCATAAAAAGTTTCTAAAGCTAAGTCTACATTTGTTTCATTTTTTACTGCGTCCCAATTTGTATTTCGGACATTATTAACCAACAGTTCAAAATTTGCTTTTTTATAATTATATTCATTGGACAAATTTACTTCAAATTTTTGCTTATTACTTTTATTGTAGACTATGTTAAAATTAAGAGTAGGGTGATAATGATCTTCCTTTACAAATGGTGTTAAGTCTTGTGTTACTACATATTTTGATAAATGGTTTTCAGAGCATATTATCAAGTCAAGTGTTTTACCTTGAAAATTTGTAATGTTATTAAAAAGTTAAATGAATTAAAATCTAAAAATGATTGCAAAATATTTAATTTAGTATTAGAAACATTGATCTCACTCACGCAACCTTTAATTTCTGGTATATTAAAATCACCAAATATATACGTCTTTTTAATATCAACAATGTTATCTTGAAGGAAATTTACTAGTTGTTCATATAATCAGAACTGTTTGGGGGTACATATAAAGCAAAAATTGTATGTTTTTCATTACCTGCTAACTTAATATTAATCGCTATTGCCTCAAATTTTGTACAATGTTTGAAAATTTGTACAATTTTATACTCCTTTTTTACTGCCACAAGAACTCCCCCTTCTCTAGTTTTTCCAGTGAATTCTAAATCCCTATCTGCCCGTATTAAATTATACATACTTGTATGAACGATTTCACCATCCCTAACCCCATCTTGAATCCATGTCTCTACTGCAATTATAATATCGAATTCCAAGGTTTGTGAACCCTTATAAAAATCATGTGTTTTTGTATTCAAACCCCTACAATTCTGGTAATAAACATTCAGGTTGTTTGTTATGTCTTATAGCTATTGCAGTAAGCCCAGATACTGTAAAGAGTATTTTAATACAATGTTATTAAAGTAGAAAATATAGTGCCATTATACATATTATCGCTGGAAAAAGGATAACTCATTTTTGAGAGCAGATACTATAATACAACTGTCGATTATTTAATACGGAAGAACCACATACCACACATAGGTACGTACCGTACCTCTTGACAGATTTGCGAACATATTGTGAAAAGTCATTTATATTTGATTTTTCTTGCAGCAAAATAGTCAGTAAAGTAATAAAACTGTAACGTTAATATTGACAGATTGTTATACAAAAAGAAATATAAACATGTAAAAAGGCCCAGCCCAAAAATTTCAGACCTATACACATATAAGCAATGGCTAAATATATTTAAAATATGTAGAAGTAGATTCAATAATTTATCAGTAGTAATTGCACAAGATCTCTGAAATTATTGAATTTTTCCCGAGTGACACTTTGACAGTTTTAATTTCACGAGCCGAAGGCGAGTGAAATTATGTCAAGGTGTTACGAGAGCAAAAATTCTATATTAATTTCAGAGATCGAGTGCAATTTGTTGCGATTATTTCATGAATAAAACTGTTCAAAACCAAAATTTTATTGTAATTTATTTATGCAAGTACAAATTAGTACCATTAAACACACAGTTTTTATAAATATTTGACGATTGAAAGTCATCACTTTTATAATTTTTAAAACATTAATTGTCATTAATGTCACTGAATGTATTTTTTCGTAGCAACGAAGGGCATCTGACGTAATATACTTAACGACGGGATATTATTAAAAATTATCACCTTAATTTGCATTTCTGTAGCTTTCTATTGGTCAGAATCTCCTATGGATGAAATAATCAGTAGTAATTGCACAAGAGCTCTGAAATTATTGAATTTTTCCAGAGTGACACTTTGACAGTTTTAATTTCACGAGCTGAAGGCGAGTGAAATTATGTCAAAGTGTCACGAGAGCAAAAATTCTATATTAATTTCAGAGGTCGAGTGCAATTTGTTGCGATTATTTCATGAATAAAACTGTTCAAAACCAAAATTTTATTGTAATTTATTTATGTAAGTACCATTAAACACACAGTTTTTATAAATATTTGACGATTGAAAGTCATCACTTTTATAATTTTTAAAACATTAATTGTCATTAATGTCACTGAATGTATTTTTTCGTAGCAATGAAGGGCATCTGGCGTAATATACTTAACGACGGGAGATTATCAAAAATTATCGATTTAATTCAGATTTCTGTAGCTTTCTATTGGTCAGAATCTCCTATGAATGAAATAATCAGTAGTAATTGCAGAAGAGCTCTGAAATTATTGAATTTTTCCCGAGTGACACTTTGACAGTTTTAATTTCACGAGCCGAAGGCGAGTGAAATTATGTCAAAGTGTCACGAGAGCAAAAATTCTATATTAATTTCAGAGGTCGAGTGCAGTTTGTTGGGATTATTTCATGAATAAAACTGTTCAAAACCAAAATTTTATTGTAATTTATTTATGTAAGTACCATTAAACATACAGTCTTTATAAATATTTGACGAATGAAAGTCATCACTTTTATAATTTTTAAAACATTAATTTTCATTAATTTCACTGAATGTATTTTTTCGTAGCAACGAAGGGCATCTGACGTAATATACTTAACGACGGGAGATTATAAAAAATTATCGATTTAATTCAGATTTCTGTAGCTTTCTATTGGTCAGAATCTCCTATGAATGAAATAATCAGTATAATACATTTTAAACAAGATTACGTTTTTTTGGAAAATACGTCTCATATATTTACGTACTGAAACCAGTTAACTTAACATTTATCCATTAAAACCTGTAACCTCTATGTAACAAAAAACAAGAACTCATTGATGTATTGATGTACCGAATAAAAACTAGATCTGCTAATTAAATTGAACTATTTTAAGTTGGATTCATTTGAACTTATATTCGTAACAAATAACATTTCAAGTGAAAACTTATCCTCATTAAAATAAACAAACATGTAAACAAAAGATAAGAATAAATTTAAAAATTTCATAACAATATATTGTATCTAATGTTTTTCGTACCTAATTAAGAAGCTCATTCTCGTTCTTAATGGTTCTGACACCGTTGCCAGTATTGACATAAATCTTTCCGTTCATTGACCACGCACTTTTAACACCATTTATTTTTTCTTAGCAGCTAACAGAAGTTTAAACCGAACTTAAGTAAGGTCTTCATTCAGAAATATTCCCGTATTTTTAAGCTTGTTTCTGGATTTATAAACTTCATTCCGCTTCAGGTTGGTTACAAATTCAACGATGATACTCCTAGGTTTCTGCTCATCTTCAATCTTGCCCACCCTAAATATTCTATTTACTTCCACTAGTGAACATTTAATTTTCATTTGGTTATTAATTAATGTCAAAACTTTGCTTATCACATTCTCAGACGCTTCTTCTTTTACTCAAACAAATCTCAAACTATTCATTCTTGCTGTCTGATTTAGATTATCCAATGTCTGATTAATTATTATAATTTTCATTGCATTTTTTTTCTTTTTCTTCTAGGCGATTTAGTTTTGTAACTGCATTATTCAGTGTTGCATCTAATGCTTCAAATTTTTGAGTTAATTTGTCAAGTTTATCTTCTATTTTGCTAAGTGAATTTGTCAATACCTTTGTTATAATGGCTTCCATAGCACTTTCATCGGTTGCACTACTGCGCACAGATCTGGTACTCATCATAAAACTTATGAGAACTGGCAACACAGGATAGAAAATTTGATTACAGATAGAATAGAAAAAAAATGGATTTAACCAAGAAAAACCTTAGTAATTGTAAGTAATTTCTGTATTCTTACTAATGGTTTATCCGTACTTGATATGCACTGGAGACAAAACATAAAACTGAACAATTCCACTTAAAAGTCACAGTATTCTGGAGCTCACTGAATGTGGTGTTCACAGTACGAAAGTCATTACTATACTCTATACTATAGTCTATAGTCTATACTATATTATGTACTGGGATCTTGGATCTTGAATCCAGCATCAATGAAAAAACTGGAATCATTTGAGTTATTGGTGTATAGAATAACAAGGATAAAAAAGAATGTGTGTGTACTTTGTACGCACGTAAGAAGTTATACTTCTATTATTATGATTTCAACGAAATTAATATACTTAACAGGTTATTTGTATTTTATTTAAATATTAAACTAACTTTCTTTACCTACCACTTTTAATTAAAAAATTTTTATTAAAACGATACCAAAAATATAAAAAGATATGAATCCGGGATTTGAACCCGGGACCTCTTGATCTCCGGTCACACGCTCTACCACTGCGCTATATCCCTTTTGCTTTGACAGGTTACAATATTTCTCATACATACTGACAAATTTAATACAAAAATACTTTAAATAATATACTTACTATTATTATAAAATATCTTATTCCCGAGGAAGACAAATCCAAAGACACAAAAAATATAATTAATAATACATTTACTAAAAACACTAATATATTCTTTTCACACCTTTTCTTGCACTGATATATTTATACATAACTTAAAAGATTCAGCAACTAAACGCCATACTGTCTGTGTGCGCATGCGCGCATAATTAGGAAATTTTACTCTCAATCGCGCCTAAAGAAGTATAACTTCAAAAAACCGCTAAACGCCGTAAAAATGAGTGGCGCATACAATATTCCAGCTACAAAAGATCTGATATGAATATTACGTGGCGCGAAAATGTATTTTCATTTTGATACAAAACAAAATTCTAGTTTTATTTTAAAGGATTTTTTCATATTATTTGCTAAATTTGAAGTAAAACGCTCCACAAAAGAGTAACTTTGATACAGTTTGAATTTTGAAACTCATTTGTGGCGCGTTTACTTCAAATTTAGCAAATATTATGAAAAAATCTTTTAAAATAAAACTAGAATTTCGTTTTGCATCAAAATGAAAATACATTTTCGCGCCACCTAATATTCATATCAGATCTTTTGTAGCTGGAATATCGTATGCGCCACTCATTTTTATGGCGTTTAACGGTTATTTTTATTCTTGTATCAGGAGTTTTTCAAAGTTATTTATAAATTAAATGTGTAAAGTTGAATGCAATGTTTCTCGATTACACGTTAAACTTTATAAATGGTCGCCTTTGTCGTATTATCTTCCAAATGATCTAGTGTCCATCGAATGTACACTAGATTTTTTCTATTCGAAATAGATTGAAAAAAATATTGGAATGGCCGGTAAATGAACTCAGACTGCCCGTTGCCAGATCAAATTAGCGTCGTAATCACTAGAACTACATAAACCATTTAGGGAATAATCGTTAATTGGATTATAATTTTGTAGCTTAATAACTTCTAAATGGCTTAACCGATTTTGTTCACTAAACATGAGTTTGAAACGTATTAACAAGTAGTATCTTATGCATCTAAGGTCAAGTATGATAACTGAAGCTTTTACAGGAATTATTGAGCTTGAAAAACCGTTTTTCCCATAAGAAATAGATTTGATCATATTTATGAAGCCTATAACTTAAAAATTCGGATTTTCCCGGATATAAGGTATACACCGTTAGATTCGTCTAGAGTTCTTCTGCAAACGCTCAGTTTTTGACGTAATTCGTAGGTTGAAATTTTGAGTAATTGTCGAAAAACCAAAATTTTCAAAGTTTAGTTTTTCAGTTTTTCGGCTATACTGAACCGTGTGTATGTCTGATCGTTTTTCAGTTTTTCGGCTATACTGAACCGTGTGTATATCTGATCGTGACAGCTTAAACACCATTTGAAAGCTTAACTCAACGCTATTGATTTAATATATTTACTGTTCTCCTGTCTCTTCTTGAACCGAAGATATATACCGCCAAAAAATATGCCGTTTTGTAATTACCAAGTCCTATAGCTGGCTTATGGGTAGTCAAAACTCACAAACTACACCGGTTCTAAATCGGCCCTCACCCCCTCTTCAAACACAGAAAAAAATTCAGATCGGTTTAACTTTTCCACACTCATACATACATACATATCCACAAACATTTTCCTTTTGTTAAATAAAAATTGACTCATATTTCTGAGCTCGGTAACTTTTGAACGGTATAACCGATTTTCAAAATTAGACATGCGTTGGAAAGGTAATGATCGCTTCTATTAGAAGCCGCAAAGGTCGGAGTTAAATTTTCGAAGTTTTTGGGAGTTTTTGGGGACGAGAACTAATAACAGACCCTAAATAGGAAGGGCTGTAAAATCCACACCCTTGGACCAAAATGGATGGTTGACATATGAATGGGTGAGTCTTTTCCTGAACTTTAAGATGGGAGTTGGTCCAATTTTCAATTCAGTCGGATTTAGAAAATAAAAAATTTCGTGTATATAGTGTCGCGTGTAGGGGGTGTAGCTGTGCACCACTGGCGAGAACTGCCGTTCTCTGGTAATTCTGAAAATATCATGGACAGAACACGTCAAAAGGATAGAGATTCTGAGAAAGATGACTAAAGAAATAGAGGTATTAAATTAGTAAAATGACTTAAAATTAGTAAAATCGCATACCAATCGACGCAAAGTTATACGAAGAGTTCAAATATTGATTTCCGGTTACACTTTCGGTCACTTGGGGTGAAAACCATGGACTTGCGAAGTCCAATTACTTCTTCTTCTTCTTCATGTACCATGTCCTTTCAGAACGAGGGTTACCATTATAGTTATCTTAATTTTATTCACTGCCACACTAAATAGCATGCTTGTATCAACACCATATCAATCTCGCAAGTTCTTCAACCATGAGGTTCTTCTTTGTCCTGGACTGCGTTTGCCTGCTATTTTCCCTTGCATAATATTTTGTAGCAACCTATATTTGGGACCTCTCATTACATGCCCGAAATACTCCAGCTTTCTCTGCTTGATACTTTTTATGATCTCAGTAGTCTTGATGAGACGTTCCAGTATTGTGGAGTTTCGAATCTTCTCCGCTCAGGAAACTTTTAAGATTCTTCTATAGCACCGCATTTCGAAAGCCTCAAGGCGATTTAGATCGATTTTATTCACAGTCCAGGACTCGGCACCATAAAGTAAGACCGAGAACACGTAGCAGCGAAGTAGACGGATCCTCAATGTCAATTTTAGGTCTCTGTTACGTAACACCTTGGACATCCTTCTAAAAGCGGCTCTAGCCTGCTCTATCCTAGATCTAATTTCGCCGTGACTTTCTGCGTTACAATTTAATTGCTGTCCAAGGTAAACGATTTTATCAACTTGCTCAAGTTTGGTATTATTTACATAAATATTTAGACGGTTTTGTATGCTGTTGTTTACTTATTACGAGTATTTTGGTTTTCCCTATGTTCAGATCCAGACCTGCCTCCCTACAACTCTCAACGACACTATCAAGTAGTGTTTCCAGATCTTCTTGACTAGAAGCTAGGAGTACTGTATCGTCCGCATATCACAAATTATTAATGACTTCACCGTTCACAAGTATTCCCTTTTGTTTTTTAGAAAGTGCCTTTCTGAAAATTCTTCCGGAGTAGACGTCGAAAATCAGGGGTGACAAGAGGCATCCCTTCCGTACTCCTCTTTTAATATTAAGAGCCTGTGATTCCACACCATCTACTAAAACTGATGTTGTTTGATTCCAATATAAATTTGCAATTATTCGAACATCTCTGCCGTCCAAGCCAATGTATTTTAGAGCTTCGATCAATATAGAGTGCTTAACACGATCAAATGCCTTTTGGAAGTCAATAAAACAACAGTATATATCTACAGATATATCTCGACAATTACTTGTTTTAATTAAAAAAATTACTTCATTCGACAAATAATTTAAATTTGAGTTATAAATATTTTATATTTCAGGTAGTTGGAGTACCTCACGAAAGGTTAGGCGAAGAAGTATGTGCAGCGGTTAAGACAAAAAGCGGTAATGAAATAACAATTGAACAACTTTACGAATTCTGTAAAGGAAAACTGTCTACGTACAAGATTCCTACCCAAATAAAAACGTTGGAAAAATTTCCCACAACAACATCGGGAAAAGTACAGAAGAATAAGATAATTGAATTTTTTTCAAAGAATAAAGTATTTTCATAAACTGTTTTTTTTTATTATATTTGTATGGATTCGTACCTAAATAGGAACTATAGGCGAAGCAACGAAGTACTGAAAAACCCAAAACCTAGGAATTTAGTGCAGTAAGATGAATCGTCATGCAACTTCTTGCATTTGATTTGGGAGAGTGTCAGGAAATTTTGTTAACTAAATTGATCTCTTAGAGATGAACGTTGCATTTTGTGGATAAGGAAAATGCATTTTGAAAGGTGCACCTCAAGGTGATGAAAAATGAAAAATTTAGAACTCGTGAAAAATTGACGGAAATGTATTCAATTTTTATACTCGAGGATTTTGGAGGTCGCGTAACACGAATTTCATCACGGTGATGGTCTCCGAGGTACCTGATGCCCAGGGTGGAACTTGTCGCCTGGAGTTTTATGTAATAATCATTCAAAATGGGTCAACATTCATTACTCAGGTTTTGGTGGTCGCTGAGCACGAATTTTTTGACGGCGATGGTCTCCGAGGCACTTGGTGCCCAAGATGGTACTCGCCGCCTGAAGATTTATGTTATAATCATTCAAAATCAGTGAATAACCATTATTTGGGAGTTTTGGGGGTCGCTGAGCACGAATTTCATGACGGCGATGGTCTCCGAGGCACTTGGTGCCCAAGATGGCACTCGTCGCCTGGAGGATTATGTTATAATCATTCAAAATCAATTAATAACCATTACTTGGGGATTTTAGGGGTCGCTGAGCCCAAATTTCATGACGGCAATGGTCTCCGAGGTACCTAGTGCCCAGGGTGGTACTCGTTCCTAGAGGTTTATGTTATAATCATTCAAATTCAGTCAATAACCAATACTCTGAAGTTTTGGGGATCGCTGAGCACAAATTTCATGAGGGCGATGGTCACCGAGGTATAGTCGGGTCCATCGATATTTCGCCCGTCGGCAAATTCAAAGAGATAATATTTGTATGTTATGAAATTCGAGTAAACCGATGTCCCTTTATCTAGGCACATGCCGGTATTTTTACAACCCGGTTACTCATCGTAAATCAATCAGTTTAGCACTTAAAAATTTATACTTGGGGATTAGTACAGTTAAAATTGTTAGACAATTATACTATTAAGCAATATAATTGAAACTTTTTTCTACTTTGAAGGACAAAAAAGCGAGTTCATTAGCGGAACGTAATTCAAAATTATTCTTCAAATTACATTTGATACAATATTTGATTAAAATATCTCATTTTTGATGGTAAAAAATATATTAAATACATATATTAATTTGTCTGGACTAAAGGTGGTAAAAGATGGTCTGAAGTTATATTTTTGTTTGAATTTGCCGACGGGCGATAGATAGATGGTGTCAACTTTACTTGGCGCCCAGGGTGGAACTCGTCGCCTGGAATTTTATGTTAAAATCATTTTAAATCAGTCAATAACCATTACTAGGGGATTTTTGGGGTGGCTAAATATGAATTTTTCACTAGTAAACTTTCTGAAAATGTAATTTTATAGTATCTATATACCGGGTGTCCACTTATATTTTCCCCCATTTTAACTGCCTATAACTTCTAAACGGCTTAAGATAGAAATATGCGGTTTTCGATGAAATGTTTTATTTTAGTAAAAGTTTTGTCTGAATGGATTGAATTTTTTATATCGCTTTCAAATACGAAAATAAAAATGGCGGATTTTTGAAAAAAACGTTGTTGACTTTTTTTTAATAGAACACCCAGTATATTTTTTTGTAACTTGAAATAAAGGTCATTCACCTATCCAGCGATATAAAGTTTTTCAAATGTTGTCAAATCACTGAGTAATTAATTTTTAAAATGAGCGGTGCAACGTGGATATCACATACCTAAATAACATAAATAAGCAAAATGATATTATGTTATGTGATTTCCACATTGCATCTTTCATTTTAAAAATTATTTGCTCAGTGATTTGACAACCGATTTTAAAAAGTTTAATATCGCTGGATAGGTAAATGACCGTTTTTTCAAGCTATAAAAAAACATACTGGGTGTTTCAATAAAAAAAAGTCAACAACGTTTTTTTTCCAAAAATCCGCCATTTTTAATTTAAAAGCGTCATAAAAAATAGTAATTTACCTAAAAACTTGAAAAAACGCTCATTTCCCTATCCAACGATATAAATTTTTTTAAAATCAGTGGCCAAATGACTGAGCAATTAATTTTTAAAATGAGAGATGCAATGTGGAAATCACATAACATAATGTCAATTTGCTGTGATATCCACGTTGCACCTCTCATTTTAAAAATTAATGACTCAGTGATTTGACAACCGATTTTGAAAAACTTTATATCGCTGGATAGGTGAGTGACCTTTCTTTCAACTTCAACGTTTTTTTCAAAAATCCGCCATTTTTCTTTTCGTATTTGAAAGCGATATAAAAAATTCAGTCCATTCAGACAAAACTTTTACTAAAATTAAACATTTCAGCGAAAACCGCATATTTCTATCTTGAGCCGTTTAGAAGTTATAGGCAGTTAAAATGGGGGAAAATATAAGTGGACACCCGGTATAAAAAAAAATTATCAAAAAATTATTTTTAAATTTTGGCGTTTTAAAAGTTGTTCGTAGCATGGATGAAATGCCAGGTGATAATATATGTTACGGACAATAATGTCAATTGGACATTGCTGTTAAAGACCGGGCATTGCCGTGAATATCCATTTTCCCTGGTTATTAACGACAATCGACAATGCCCGGCCTTTAACGACAATAACATTAGCTATTGGCTAATGTTATTAAGTTAAATTATAGTTTTCATAAATAACCGGTCAATAGCGACAGTGGCCAGATGCAAATGACCAATTTTGATAAATAAATAAAATTATCCATAGTAGATAGGCAAAGCGGTTTCTGGCGCAACCCCTAAATCGCAACCCTTAAATATTAATAAATGCCAAACGGCTTAACGTAGGATGACGTGTGACGTATCGTTGGAAAGGGGATGAAAAAGGGGGTTGAACTCAGTATGTGGCGTGCGCATCGGAATATGCCAAAAGGGCATTACGTCATATCTTCTTTTCTATTGGTCCGATTTTGACGTAAGAGGGCTCGTCGGAACGGGGAGGAGGTAACGAATAAGTTGAGACAAAAAACAAAGATGGCGGCAGTGCCAAAAGGGCATTACGTCATATCTTCTTTTCTATTGGTCCGATTTTGACGTAAGAGGGCTCGTTGGAACGTGGAGGGGGTAACGAATAAGTTGAGACAAAAAACAAAGATGGCGGCAGTGCCAAAACGGCATTACAGCATATCTTTGTTGCTATTGGTCTGATTTTGACGTATGGGGTGTCAAATAAAAGCGGTGACGACACAGAAGCCAACTGTCAATTCTTCTTCTTCTTTTCGTTTGTCAATTCTTCTTCTTTTCCGTATAGTGCCTAACAGAACGTGACATTCGACATCTTTGTTGTCATTGGTCCGATTTTGACGTATGGGGTGTCAAATGAAAGCGGTAACGACACAGAAGCCAACTGTCAATTCTTCTTCTGTTAACGTTCAATATTAACTGTCAATTCTTCTTCTTTTCCGTATAGTGCCTAACAGAACGTGACATTTGACGTATGACGTGACATTTATATGACATTGTTCAGTTTTCCGTCCGACATTTGACGCAGAACGTGGCATTTGGCGTAGGACGTGAATCACGTGAAATTCGACGCAGAACGTGACATTTGACGTAGATATGTGACATTCGACGTAGGACGTGAATGACGTGAAATTCGACGCAGAACGTGAATGACGTGACGTGAATGACGTGACATGTGACGTAGGACGTAAATGACGTGACGTGAATGACGTGAAATTCGACGCAGAACGTGACATTTGAACGTGAATGAGTGACGTGAATGACGTGACGTGAATGACGTGTCGTGAATGACGTGAAATTCGACGCAGAACGTGACATTTGAACGTGAATGAGTGACGTGAATGACGTGACGTGAATGACGTGTCGTGAATGACGTGACCTGAATGACGTGAAATTCGACGCAGAACGTGAATGACGTGACGTGAATGACGTGACATGTGACGTAGGACGTGACATTTGAACGTGAATGACGTGACATTCGACTTGCTATCTTCTGCTACCGTCTGCTAATCTCTATTACCTTCTGCTTCGCTCTGCTACACTCTGCTGACCCCTTATACCGCTCTGTGATCGTCTGTGCCTTCGTGAAATTCGACGCAGAACGTGAATGACGTGACGTGAATGACGTGACATTTGACGTAGGACGTGTCGGTTGACGAAGGACGTGACATTTGACGTGAAACATTAAACGTGACCTATTATCGGTTCGATTGTGACGTATGAGGTGTCAAATACGCAAGCCCAACATCAACTGCTCGTCACCAGCCTACTTATTATTGTTCTTTCAAATAAACTAGTCAAATGTCCACTATTATACAGAAGTCTTCCATTCTTTCGTCTATAAGTAATTTTTTTGATCAACACGGTATATACAAGTACTAATATTTTCACACACTAGAGTAATTCCAACGAAAATTTCTAATCTGGACTTTTAAAATTTCCTTATTTTATAACTTCTATTTCACGAATAAATTCGTGAGCCACCCCGTATATACAAATACTAATATTTTTCATACATTACAATTAAAATAGGTAAATAAATGCACAAGAAATGTCGTTAAAGAAGGAAACTGTATATGTGAATCATTTCCAATAACAAAGTAGTTTAAACAAGGATGTTGTCTGCCTCCGACTTTATTCAAAATATATTCAATCATAGCTAGAGCAGTGGAGGAAACAATTATCCGGAATGGGAATAGACAGAGGCGGTGGTAAATATCTAGCAACCTTGTTTTTCGCAGATGATCAGGTAGTCGTAGCGAATGATGAAGAAGACAGACTATATGTTTAGAAGAATACATAAAGAATATGAAAAATGAGACCTCAATATGAATATGTCAAAGACAGAGTATCTTTATAATAGGATCCTGGACACCCATATAAAAAGCATGGAAAACGGAAAGTTTACCGTGGACAGTAAAGTCCTTTGTGAACATTTAAGTCAAACTTGGACAAAAATTCAATACAAATTAAATGGGGTCAATTATTTGTTACACATTATGCAGTCCAGGTTGGACTGGACTATTCTAAACAAAATTTCTAAGATAGTCGCATTCAGAAAGTGTTTTTGTGTTAGGAAATAAAATATCAAGATGTTACTTATTATTTATTAAAGATATTACAATAGTTCCAGTAATTTTAAGATAGTTTTTCTTTGCAGCTCTGCCTTTTTATTTAAACCTAAATTCATTAGTTCAGTAATAATTTTACGTTTCTGAAGCATTTTTTCTTTGTATGATTTTCGTATGGCCATCCCACGTTCAGTTTTGTAAAATTGTCTTCTCTTTTCATTGGCTTCATCTTTTCTTCTAATACCTTCCTCACCTCTTTCACACTTGCAGGTTGATTTTACGTGTAGTTCATGCACTGAAGCATATTTTTCTAGATTGCTGACGCCTCTGCTGGCTAGGGTAGAAATTTCATTACGTATACTTGGACAGAATTTTCCTCTCGAATGTAACCACTCTAATTTAAATACACTTCTCTCGTAATGGGAGTGAGGTTTACCTAAAAGTCCATCTCCATCTCGACGAAGGGGTTTTTGACCATCAGCACATGCAATGTATCTTAAAACACCAACACAATGATCCAAACAAATAATTTTTCTAAATGTAGTTTTTGGATGTAGTCTTTTCCCTGCACGTTGTATTTTCTTCTTGTAAGCCAACATTGTAGATCCATTTGTAAAGTGAATTAATGAATGCAGATGTTCGTGTGCAGTACTTCCGTCGTCTGCTACTAAATGACAACGGCAAATGGAATACCATTTTACATTAGGAGCACATGCTAGCAGAGAAAAGTCACTCTCATTTAAGAGTAAATGATACCATTCTCTTGGTGACTCTTCGTAATCCTTTGCCATGTCCGCTGGCGAAAGAGCTTTAATGCCACTGACACTCAAAAGAGCCAGATAGTCACTTTTTGACAAAATAGACATATTTTAACTGGCTATTTAATAACAAAGAACTGAATTCTCAAAACTGTCTCACTAGACTAAGAGTCCTTACGAAGTTGTTAAATTTATCTACCAGTACAGCCTCCCCCACCCTAACTGATTATTTCACGCATGCGCTATTACCATGGTCAAAGTCTCGTTGAATTTGCTGATATTCAGAAAACGTGACGTCACGCTCAGATTTTTTTATTTCACGCATGTGCCATTAACAGTGGCAAAGTTCAAAAGATCGTTGTCTAGAATTGCTACTAACGATGAGAATCCAACAATTTGACTTGCTGTTCTGGCACACCCCCTAAATCGCACCACCACGTTAGGTTAGGTCAGGGTAGCAGAGGGTAGCAGAGAATGTTGTGGGTAACGCTAAAACATGCTGTGACGCTCTGCTACCCTGACCTAACCTAACGTGGTGGTGCGATTTAGGGGGTGTGCCAGAACAGCAAGTCAAATTGTTGGATTCTCATCGTTAGTAGCAATTCTAGACAACGATCTTTTGAACTTTGCCACTGTTAATGGCACATGCGTGAAATAAAAAAATCTGAGCGTGACGTCACGTTTTCTGAATATCAGCAAATTCAACGAGACTTTGACCATGGTAATAGCGCATGCGTGAAATAATCAGTTAGGGTGGGGGAGGCTGTACTGGTAGATAAATTTAACAACTTCGTAAGGACTCTTAGTCTAGTGAGACAGTTTTGAGAATTCAGTTCTTTGTTATTAAATAGCCAGTTAAAATATGTCTATTTTGTCAAAAAGTGACTATCTGGCTCTTTTGAGTGTCAGTGGCATTAAAGCTCTTTCGCCAGCGGACATGGCAAAGGATTACGAAGAGTCACCAAGAGAATGGTATCATTTACTCTTAAATGAGAGTGACTTTTCTCTGCTAGCATGTGCTCCTAATGTAAAATGGTATTCCATTTGCCGTTGTCATTTAGTAGCAGACGACGGAAGTACTGCACACGAACATCTGCATTCATTAATTCACTTTACAAATGGATCTACAATGTTGGCTTACAAGAAGAAAATACAACGTGCAGGGAAAAGACTACATCCAAAAACTACATTTAGAAAAATTATTTGTTTGGATCATTGTGTTGGTGTTTTAAGATACATTGCATGTGCTGATGGTCAAAAACCCCTTCGTCGAGATGGAGATGGACTTTTAGGTAAACCTCACTCCCATTACGAGAGAAGTGTATTTAAATTAGAGTGGTTACATTCGAGAGGAAAATTCTGTCCAAGTATACGTAATGAAATTTCTACCCTAGCCAGCAGAGGCGTCAGCAATCTAGAAAAATATGCTTCAGTGCATGAACTACACGTAAAATCAACCTGCAAGTGTGAAAGAGGTGAGGAAGGTATTAGAAGAAAAGATGAAGCCAATGAAAAGAGAAGACAATTTTACAAAACTGAACGTGGGATGGCCATACGAAAATCATACAAAGAAAAAATGCTTCAGAAACGTAAAATTATTACTGAACTAATGAATTTAGGTTTAAATAAAAAGGCAGAGCTGCAAAGAAAAACTATCTTAAAATTACTGGAACTATTGTAATATCTTTAATAAATAATAAGTAACATCTTGATATTTTATTTCCTAACACAAAAACACTTTCTGAATGCGACTATCTTAGAAATTTTGTTTAGAATAGTCCAGTCCAACCTGGACTGCATAATGTGTAACAAATAATTGACCCCATTTAATTTGTATTGAATTTTTGTCCAAGTTTGACTTAAATGTTCACAAAGGACTTTACTGTCCACGGTAAACTTTCCGTTTTCCATGCTTTTTATATGGGTGTCCAGGATCCTATTATAAAGATACTCTGTCTTTGACATATTCATATTGAGGTCTCATTTTTCATATTCTTTATGTATTCTTCTAAACATATAGTCTGTCTTCTTCATCATTCGCTACGACTACCTGATCATCTGCGAAAAACAAGGTTGCTAGATATTTACCACCGCCTCTGTCTATTCCCATTCCGGATAATTGTTTCCTCCACTGCTCTAGCTATGATTGAATATATTTTGAATAAAGTCGGAGGCAGACAACATCCTTGTTTAAACTACTTTGTTATTGGAAATGATTCACATATACAGTTTCCTTCTTTAACGACATTTCTTGTGCATTTATTTACCTATTTTAATTGTAATGTATGAAAAATATTAGTATTTGTATATACGGGGTGGCTCACGAATTTATTCGTGGAATAGAAGTTATAAAATAAGGAAATTTTAAAAGTCCAGATTAGAAATTTTCGTTGGAATTACTCTAGTGTGTGAAAATATTAGTACTTGTATATACCGTGTTGATCAAAAAAATTACTTATAGACGAAAGAATGGAAGACTTCTGTATAATAGTGGACATTTGACTAGTTTATTTGAAAGAACAATAATAAGTAGGCTGGTGACGAGCAGTTGATGTTGGGCTTGCGTATTTGACACCTCATACGTCACAATCGAACCGATAATAGGTCACGTTTAATGTTTCACGTCAAATGTCACGTCCTTCGTCAACCGACACGTCCTACGTCAAATGTCACGTCATTCACGTCACGTCATTCACGTTCTGCGTCGAATTTCACGAAGGCACAGACGATCACAGAGCGGTATAAGGGGTCAGCAGAGTGTAGCAGAGCGAAGCAGAAGGTAATAGAGATTAGCAGACGGTAGCAGAAGATAGCAAGTCGAATGTCACGTCATTCACGTTCAAATGTCACGTCCTACGTCACATGTCACGTCATTCACGTCACGTCATTCACGTTCTGCGTCGAATTTCACGTCATTCAGGTCACGTCATTCACGACACGTCATTCACGTCACGTCATTCACGTCACTCATTCACGTTCAAATGTCACGTTCTGCGTCGAATTTCACGTCATTCACGACACGTCATTCACGTCACGTCATTCACGTCACTCATTCACGTTCAAATGTCACGTTCTGCGTCGAATTTCACGTCATTCACGTCACGTCATTTACGTCCTACGTCACATGTCACGTCATTCACGTCACGTCATTCACGTTCTGCGTCGAATTTCACGTCATTCACGTCCTACGTCGAATGTCACATATCTACGTCAAATGTCACGTTCTGCGTCGAATTTCACGTGATTCACGTCCTACGCCAAATGCCACGTTCTGCGTCAAATGTCGGACGGAAAACTGAACAATGTCATATAAATGTCACGTCATACGTCAAATGTCACGTTCTGTTAGGCACTATACGGAAAAGAAGAAGAATTGACAGTTAATATTGAACGTTAACAGAAGAAGAATTGACAGTTGGCTTCTGTGTCGTTACCGCTTTCATTTGACACCCCATACGTCAAAATCGGACCAATGACAACAAAGATGTCGAATGTCACGTTCTGTTAGGCACTATACGGAAAAGAAGAAGAATTGACAAACGAAAAGAAGAAGAAGAATTGACAGTTGGCTTCTGTGTCGTCACCGCTTTTATTTGACACCCCATACGTCAAAATCAGACCAATAGCAACAAAGATATGCTGTAATGCCGTTTTGGCACTGCCGCCATCTTTGTTTTTTGTCTCAACTTATTCGTTACCCCCTCCACGTTCCAACGAGCCCTCTTACGTCAAAATCGGACCAATAGAAAAGAAGATATGACGTAATGCCCTTTTGGCACTGCCGCCATCTTTGTTTTTTGTCTCAACTTATTCGTTACCTCCTCCCCGTTCCGACGAGCCCTCTTACGTCAAAATCGGACCAATAGAAAAGAAGATATGACGTAATGCCCTTTTGGCATATTCCGATGCGCACGCCACATACTGAGTTCAACCCCCTTTTTCATCCCCTTTCCAACGATACGTCACACGTCATCCTACGTTAAGCCGTTTGGCATTTATTAATATTTAAGGGTTGCGATTTAGGGGTTGCGCCAGAAACCGCTTTGCCTATCTACTCTTCTATTTCACGAATAAATTCGTGAGCCACCCCGTATATACAAATACTAATATTTTTCATACATTACAATTAAAATAGGTAAATAAATGCACAAGGAATGTCGTTAAAGAAGGAAACTGTATATGTGAATCATTTCCAATAACAAAGTAGTTTAAACAAGGATGTTGTCTGCCTCCGACTTTATTCAAAATATATTCAATCATAGCTAGAGCAGTGGAGGAAACAATTATCCGGAATGGGAATAGACAGAGGCGGTGGTAAATATCTAGCAACCTTGTTTTTCGCAGATGATCAGGTAGTCGTAGCGAATGATGAAGAAGACAGACTATATGTTTAGAAGAATACATAAAGAATATGAAAAATGAGACCTCAATATGAATATGTCAAAGACAGAGTATCTTTATAATAGGATCCTGGACACCCATATAAAAAGCATGGAAAACGGAAAGTTTACCGTGGACAGTAAAGTCCTTTGTGAACATTTAAGTCAAACTTGGACAAAAATTCAATACAAATTAAATGGGGTCAATTATTTGTTACACATTATGCAGTCCAGGTTGGACTGGACTATTCTAAACAAAATTTCTAAGATAGTCGCATTCAGAAAGTGTTTTTGTGTTAGGAAATAAAATATCAAGATGTTACTTATTATTTATTAAAGATATTACAATAGTTCCAGTAATTTTAAGATAGTTTTTCTTTGCAGCTCTGCCTTTTTATTTAAACCTAAATTCATTAGTTCAGTAATAATTTTACGTTTCTGAAGCATTTTTTCTTTGTATGATTTTCGTATGGCCATCCCACGTTCAGTTTTGTAAAATTGTCTTCTCTTTTCATTGGCTTCATCTTTTCTGCTAATACCTTCCTCACCTCTTTCACACTTGCAGGTTGATTTTACGTGTAGTTCATGCACTGAAGCATATTTTTCTAGATTGCTGACGCCTCTGCTGGCTAGGGTAGAAATTTCATTACGTATACTTGGACAGAATTTTCCTCTCGAATGTAACCACTCTAATTTAAATACACTTCTCTCGTAATGGGAGTGAGGTTTACCTAAAAGTCCATCTCCATCTCGACGAAGGGGTTTTTGACCATCAGCACATGCAATGTATCTTAAAACACCAACACAATGATCCAAACAAATAATTTTTCTAAATGTAGTTTTTGGATGTAGTCTTTTCCCTGCACGTTGTATTTTCTTCTTGTAAGCCAACATTGTAGATCCATTTGTAAAGTGAATTAATGAATGCAGATGTTCGTGTGCAGTACTTCCGTCGTCTGCTACTAAATGACAACGGCAAATGGAATACCATTTTACATTAGGAGCACATGCTAGCAGAGAAAAGTCACTCTCATTTAAGAGTAAATGATACCATTCTCTTGGTGACTCTTCGTAATCCTTTGCCATGTCCGCTGGCGAAAGAGCTTTAATGCCACTGACACTCAAAAGAGCCAGATAGTCACTTTTTGACAAAATAGACATATTTTAACTGGCTATTTAATAACAAAGAACTGAATTCTCAAAACTGTCTCACTAGACTAAGAGTCCTTACGAAGTTGTTAAATTTATCTACCAGTACAGCCTCCCCCACCCTAACTGATTATTTCACGCATGCGCTATTACCATGGTCAAAGTCTCGTTGAATTTGCTGATATTCAGAAAACGTGACGTCACGCTCAGATTTTTTTATTTCACGCATGTGCCATTAACAGTGGCAAAGTTCAAAAGATCGTTGTCTAGAATTGCTACTAACGATGAGAATCCAACAATTTGACTTGCTGTTCTGGCACACCCCCTAAATCGCACCACCACGTTAGGTTAGGTCAGGGTAGCAGAGGGTAGCAGAGAATGTTGTGGGTAACGCTAAAACATGCTGTGACGCTCTGCTACCCTGACCTAACCTAACGTGGTGGTGCGATTTAGGGGGTGTGCCAGAACAGCAAGTCAAATTGTTGGATTCTCATCGTTAGTAGCAATTCTAGACAACGATCTTTTGAACTTTGCCACTGTTAATGGCACATGCGTGAAATAAAAAAATCTGAGCGTGACGTCACGTTTTCTGAATATCAGCAAATTCAACGAGACTTTGACCATGGTAATAGCGCATGCGTGAAATAATCAGTTAGGGTGGGGGAGGCTGTACTGGTAGATAAATTTAACAACTTCGTAAGGACTCTTAGTCTAGTGAGACAGTTTTGAGAATTCAGTTCTTTGTTATTAAATAGCCAGTTAAAATATGTCTATTTTGTCAAAAAGTGACTATCTGGCTCTTTTGAGTGTCAGTGGCATTAAAGCTCTTTCGCCAGCGGACATGGCAAAGGATTACGAAGAGTCACCAAGAGAATGGTATCATTTACTCTTAAATGAGAGTGACTTTTCTCTGCTAGCATGTGCTCCTAATGTAAAATGGTATTCCATTTGCCGTTGTCATTTAGTAGCAGACGACGGAAGTACTGCACACGAACATCTGCATTCATTAATTCACTTTACAAATGGATCTACAATGTTGGCTTACAAGAAGAAAATACAACGTGCAGGGAAAAGACTACATCCAAAAACTACATTTAGAAAAATTATTTGTTTGGATCATTGTGTTGGTGTTTTAAGATACATTGCATGTGCTGATGGTCAAAAACCCCTTCGTCGAGATGGAGATGGACTTTTAGGTAAACCTCACTCCCATTACGAGAGAAGTGTATTTAAATTAGAGTGGTTACATTCGAGAGGAAAATTCTGTCCAAGTATACGTAATGAAATTTCTACCCTAGCCAGCAGAGGCGTCAGCAATCTAGAAAAATATGCTTCAGTGCATGAACTACACGTAAAATCAACCTGCAAGTGTGAAAGAGGTGAGGAAGGTATTAGCAGAAAAGATGAAGCCAATGAAAAGAGAAGACAATTTTACAAAACTGAACGTGGGATGGCCATACGAAAATCATACAAAGAAAAAATGCTTCAGAAACGTAAAATTATTACTGAACTAATGAATTTAGGTTTAAATAAAAAGGCAGAGCTGCAAAGAAAAACTATCTTAAAATTACTGGAACTATTGTAATATCTTTAATAAATAATAAGTAACATCTTGATATTTTATTTCCTAACACAAAAACACTTTCTGAATGCGACTATCTTAGAAATTTTGTTTAGAATAGTCCAGTCCAACCTGGACTGCATAATGTGTAACAAATAATTGACCCCATTTAATTTGTATTGAATTTTTGTCCAAGTTTGACTTAAATGTTCACAAAGGACTTTACTGTCCACGGTAAACTTTCCGTTTTCCATGCTTTTTATATGGGTGTCCAGGATCCTATTATAAAGATACTCTGTCTTTGACATATTCATATTGAGGTCTCATTTTTCATATTCTTTATGTATTCTTCTAAACATATAGTCTGTCTTCTTCATCATTCGCTACGACTACCTGATCATCTGCGAAAAACAAGGTTGCTAGATATTTACCACCGCCTCTGTCTATTCCCATTCCGGATAATTGTTTCCTCCACTGCTCTAGCTATGATTGAATATATTTTGAATAAAGTCGGAGGCAGACAACATCCTTGTTTAAACTACTTTGTTATTGGAAATGATTCACATATACAGTTTCCTTCTTTAACGACATTTCTTGTGCATTTATTTACCTATTTTAATTGTAATGTATGAAAAATATTAGTATTTGTATATACGGGGTGGCTCACGAATTTATTCGTGAAATAGAAGTTATAAAATAAGGAAATTTTAAAAGTCCAGATTAGAAATTTTCGTTGGAATTACTCTAGTGTGTGAAAATATTAGTACTTGTATATACCGTGTTGATCAAAAAAATTACTTATAGACGAAAGAATGGAAGACTTCTGTATAATAGTGGACATTTGACTAGTTTATTTGAAAGAACAATAATAAGTAGGCTGGTGACGAGCAGTTGATGTTGGGCTTGCGTATTTGACACCTCATACGTCACAATCGAACCGATAATAGGTCACGTTTAATGTTTCACGTCAAATGTCACGTCCTTCGTCAACCGACACGTCCTACGTCAAATGTCACGTCATTCACGTCACGTCATTCACGTTCTGCGTCGAATTTCACGAAGGCACAGACGATCACAGAGCGGTATAAGGGGTCAGCAGAGTGTAGCAGAGCGAAGCAGAAGGTAATAGAGATTAGCAGACGGTAGCAGAAGATAGCAAGTCGAATGTCACGTCATTCACGTTCAAATGTCACGTCCTACGTCACATGTCACGTCATTCACGTCACGTCATTCACGTTCTGCGTCGAATTTCACGTCATTCAGGTCACGTCATTCACGACACGTCATTCACGTCACGTCATTCACGTCACTCATTCACGTTCAAATGTCACGTTCTGCGTCGAATTTCACGTCATTCACGACACGTCATTCACGTCACGTCATTCACGTCACTCATTCACGTTCAAATGTCACGTTCTGCGTCGAATTTCACGTCATTCACGTCACGTCATTTACGTCCTACGTCACATGTCACGTCATTCACGTCACGTCATTCACGTTCTGCGTCGAATTTCACGTCATTCACGTCCTACGTCGAATGTCACATATCTACGTCAAATGTCACGTTCTGCGTCGAATTTCACGTGATTCACGTCCTACGCCAAATGCCACGTTCTGCGTCAAATGTCGGACGGAAAACTGAACAATGTCATATAAATGTCACGTCATACGTCAAATGTCACGTTCTGTTAGGCACTATACGGAAAAGAAGAAGAATTGACAGTTAATATTGAACGTTAACAGAAGAAGAATTGACAGTTGGCTTCTGTGTCGTTACCGCTTTCATTTGACACCCCATACGTCAAAATCGGACCAATGACAACAAAGATGTCGAATGTCACGTTCTGTTAGGCACTATACGGAAAAGAAGAAGAATTGACAAACGAAAAGAAGAAGAAGAATTGACAGTTGGCTTCTGTGTCGTCACCGCTTTTATTTGACACCCCATACGTCAAAATCAGACCAATAGCAACAAAGATATGCTGTAATGCCGTTTTGGCACTGCCGCCATCTTTGTTTTTTGTCTCAACTTATTCGTTACCCCCTCCACGTTCCAACGAGCCCTCTTACGTCAAAATCGGACCAATAGAAAAGAAGATATGACGTAATGCCCTTTTGGCACTGCCGCCATCTTTGTTTTTTGTCTCAACTTATTCGTTACCTCCTCCCCGTTCCGACGAGCCCTCTTACGTCAAAATCGGACCAATAGAAAAGAAGATATGACGTAATGCCCTTTTGGCATATTCCGATGCGCACGCCACATACTGAGTTCAACCCCCTTTTTCATCCCCTTTCCAACGATACGTCACACGTCATCCTACGTTAAGCCGTTTGGCATTTATTAATATTTAAGGGTTGCGATTTAGGGGTTGCGCCAGAAACCGCTTTGCCTATCTACTATCCATGATGTAATTATTTTTATTTAAAACAACTTTTGAAGAATAATCATTTTTATTTTAAGGCCATCGGTACATAATTCGCAAAATATTTTACGGCTTTCCCTACTTTTTCTGTCTTTACACGACAAATTACGTGTAGTAAAATTCACACTGGTATGGATATGTAAACATTACTATTGTGACGAATTTCTAACTGAGGCCGGCCCTGCCCCTAGTAGTCAACAAACAACAGCGACACGTCATCGACGAGTATTGTCTCCGCTAATCCAGAAGTTTCCCCGATGATAGGCGTGGACCCGCCTCAGGCCTTCCTGACTGTTCTCGAAGCAGAGCCGTATCTATATAAGCGGATGATTTTTAAGCAGCAGTCAGTCAGTTAATATATTCGACGCGATATATTGTTTTATTGTTTGATCGGGTTGCTGAAATGTATGTATTTGTAAAGTAGATAAGTCGTATTTGTAAATAAATTAAACGTTAGAAAGTGTAAAATAAATTAGATATTGTTGTTAAATAAGTGTTAATTGTAAGTGTTATAAATAAACAATTTCAAGTAAGTCTTTATTTATTTAATAATAATTAAAAGTCAATTCGCGTAATATTTCCTAAAAAAAAACGTAACAAAATGGTGCAGAAGTGAGGATACTTGAAATACATAAATTTAACGTAAATTTTCGGTTTAAATAGAGTGTGGAACTTTTAAAAATAAATAAAATATAAATCGTAATAAATAAAGTGTGTGACAATGTCTTCACAACATAAGAAAATCACTGAATTGATCGTTAAGGAGCTCCGCAACCAGTTAGAAGAGAGAGACATGGACACTACTGGGAAAAAGGCTGATCTAGTCGAACGTCTAAAGAACGCTCTTCAAGAAGAGGGTCAAGATCCAGAAACCTATTTGTTTGAAGACAAGCATGCTGCTGTGATCTCGTCGATTTCGAAAGTTTCCTCCGATGTTTCTAAAGTTTCCTCCGATGTTTCTAAAGTTTCGACAGACATTACATCGTTAGAGAGCAAAGTTTCTAGTGAAATCTCCCAAGTTTCGACAGACATTACATCGCTGGAGAACAAAGTTTCAACAGAGATCACATCGTTAGAGAAAAAGGTTTCTGGTGAAATTTCCCAAGTTTCCTCGGATGTTTTGAAAGTTTCGACAGACATTGCATCGTTAGAGAAGAAAGTTTCGGGTGATATTTCATCCCTTGACAGCAAAATGACTAACGAGATCTCTAGGGTCACTTCGGATTTTGACGACAAGATATCGTCCATAAAATCTACTTTTGAAGAAAAGATCAAGGAAATAGAAAAGAAAATGAAGGAAACGGAAAAAGTAGACAAAGGGATGGAACCCATCTTAACAGATATTAAAGATGATGAAACCAAATACAAATTGGAGCCACGGTCGATAGCTGAAGGGAGTGTGGGTCATGCTCGTGTTAAGCTGCCAAATTTCGACGGAAAGTCATCATGGAACAACTACATGAAACAGTTCGAATCGGCGGCCAGAGCGAACGGATGGTCCGAAAAAGAAAAGGCTGTAAACCTCACTATTGCTCTTCGAGGCGACGCTTTGGATGTCCTCCAGACCATAGCCGTAGAGGAGACAGATGACTTCGAGCAGCTTAAAAAGAGACTGAATATGCGATACGGGCACGAACATTTAGAGCATGTCTATCAGTCGCAGTTTAAAAATCGAAGACAAAAGAAAGATGAAGCTCTTCAAGAATACGAGGTCGATATTGCCAGGTTGGTACGATATGCATATCCAACAGCTCCCGAAGACATGATGGAAAAGTTGGCTGTTCAAACATTTATTGATGGCCTTCGTGATCATGAAATGCAAAGAACACTGCGATTAGCTCGTCACAAGACGCTGGTCGATGTCTTGTCTGCCGCCCTCGAATACGAATCAGCTACCCAGGCCTCTGGTGGGTACAGTAAAGTGAGGACTGTGAAAGAGGAACAGGATGAGGACAAACTTGACCAGCTTGTTAATATGATGAAAGACATTGCATCCAAGAAAACAAAGACCATAAGGTGCTGGAATTGTGGGGAAATGGGACACGTACGGAGTTCATGTAAGTACCCTAGGTACAATAACAGTCAAGAGACTCACCAGCAGGAAAACTAGAACGGGTCGGCCTTAGGGGGGCAGCTTCGACCCGCAACTTTTCCAAAGACCCTCTCATACTAATAGCTTCTTTGAAATGTCGTGAAGATAGTGTATATGTGGATGGAGAAATAAATGGTAAAAAGTATACATTGTTGGTGGATACCGGAGCGACCAGGACCATTATACGACCGTCAGTTTTAAACAGCCGTAAGAAACTCTTACCAACGAGGTTGCGACTGCGGACTGCCACAGGTGAAAACGCCAACACCCATGGAGAAATCCAGATACAATTAGGGATTGGAGCAGAAAAGTTCGTCCATACTGTCATAGTTGCAGACATCGAAGAAGATGTTATATTAGGAATGGACGTAATGAATTTGCATGGATTTCAATTGGATTTTAAGAATAGGGTAATCAAAGTTGGCAACGAGGAGGTATTTCTTCATCCACATGATGACAGAACTGTGCTAGCAGCCATTAAAGAAGATACAGTTGTGCCTGCGAGGAGTGAAACGATCATCGTAGCGCGGCTACAGGGAAATGTAGAAGAAGGAACGCCTGTTATGATGGAGCCATGGAACCACGATGAGGAGGTTGGCCGAGGAATCATAATTGGAAAGGAATTGGTTACTTCTGCTAAAGAAATTCCCGTGAGATTGATTAATGTCAATGACTACCCGGTGACCATCAAGAAGGAGACAAAAGTAGGAACTTGTGTACCCGTGACGTCCATAATCCGTCAGACAACAACATCAGATAATTCCAACGACAAGTTCGACCAAATGGTTGCAGTTGCAGGCCAATCTCTGAATCAAGTGGAGAAAAGGAAATTAAGGGAATTTCTTAGGCAATATCGTGACATATTCGTACCGAAAGGAGGAAAGACAGGAAGAACGACAGTTGTCAAACATAAAATTGACACTGGTACCGCTAGGCCAATTCGTCAATCAGCTCGACGATTACCACAGGCGAAGAGAGAGGAAGCTGAAAGGATTGTTCAAGAAATGAAGAAAGACGGGGTGATAGAAACTTCTACGAGCCCATGGGTCTCTCCGGTGGTCCTGGTCAAGAAGAAAGATGGAACTACGAGGTTCTGTGTGGACTACCGTTTGTTGAACAATGTTACCAAGAAAGATAGTTATCCTCTGCCTCGGATCGACGACACGTTGGACACATTAGCTGGAAGTAAATTGTTTTCTACGTTGGACTTGAAGTCTGGATATTGGCAGGTAGAAATGGATCCAGTGGACAAAGAGAAGACGGCCTTTACGACAGGATCTGGATTATGGGAATTCAACGTTATGCCGTTTGGACTCTGTAATACTCCTACGACATTTGAGAGGCTGATGGAAAATGTGTTGGGAGGGTTATCTTGGAAAACATTCCTGGTGTATTTAGACGACATAATCGTTTTGGGGGAGACGTTTGAAGACCACCTGAAGAATTTAGAAGACGTTTTTAATCGACTTAAAGCTGCCCAGTTAATGTTAAATCCCAAGAAATGCCAGCTATTTCAAAGTAAAGTCAATTATTTAGGCCATATAGTCAGCAAAGAAGGAGTGGCCGTGGACAAAGGAAAAATCGATTCCATTAAGGAATGGCCTGAACCAACTGATAAACATCAAGTGAGAAGTTTTCTGGGACTATGTACTTACTACCGGAGGTTCATTAAGAAGTTTGCAGATATCGCTAAGCCATTAACGCGACTTACAGAGGAAGCAAGAGATTATTGCTGGGATGGAAACTGCCAAACGGCCTTTGAAACTTTGAAGAGGCATTTAATTACAGCGCCAATATTAGGGTATCCACTGCCAGAAGGAGAATTCATCTTAGATACGGATGCAAGTAATGTGGGAATTGGAGGAGTGCTGTCGCAGATCCAAGGAGGACAGGAACGAGTCCTTGGATATTTTAGTAAAGTGCTTTCAAAACCTGAACGAAATTATTGCGTCACGAGAAGAGAACTTCTAGCAGTAGTAAAATCAGTGGAACACTTCTATCAATACCTCTACGGAAGGAAGTTTCTAATCCGAACCGACCATGCCGCCCTTAAATGGTTAATGCAGTTTAAGAATCCAGAGGGTCAGATAGCCAGATGGATTGAACGACTTCAAAATATGATTTCAAGATCGAGCATCGGGCCGGAGTTAGCCACAGAAACGCTGATTCTCTATCTAGAAGACCGTGTTCAGCAGAATGTTCCCATTGCAACAAAACAGAGTCGAAGGAAGCAGCAGTACTAAGAACAACAGTGGTCAACGACGAGTGGACGCCTACCAAGATCAAGGAAGAACAAGAAAAAGATCCAGTTTTACAAAAGATTCGAAAATGGAAAGAAGAAAATCGTCGACCATCTTGGCAAGAAATATCAAGCCTAGGCTCAGTAGTTAAGACGTATTGGGCCCAGTGGGACTCATTTATCTTGGAAGACAGCTTGCTTAAACGAGTAATAGAAAATGATGATGGTTCGGTGAGAAGAACACAGTTGGTGATTCCAAAGAGCAGAGTAGCCGAAGTACTTAGTCAGTTACACGACAGTCCATCAGGAGGGTATTTTGGTGTAAAGAAGACCCTTCAGAGAATTCGGGAACGATTTTATTGGATGAATAGTTCCGACGATGTGAAGGACTGGTGTAAGAAATGTACTACCTGTGCTACAAGTAACGGACCCTACCGGAAAAGAAAGGCTCCTATGAGACAGTACAATGTTGGAAGTCCGTTTGAAAGAATAGCTTTGGATATTGCCGGGCCATTTCCAGAAAGTGACAATGGATGCAAATACATGTTGGTGGTAATGGATTACTTCACGAAGTGGGTGGAGATCTACGCAATTCCAGACCAGAAGGCCGCCACTATTGCAGATGTGTTAATCAAAGACTGCATCAGCCGATTTGGAGTACCTCTGGAGATCCATAGTGACCAAGGAAGGAACTTTGAGAGTGATCTATTTCAAGGAATCTGTGATAAACTAGGCATGAAGAAGACAAGAACCACGGCCTATCACCCGCAATCGGATGGAATGGTGGAGCGTATGAATAGGACAGTCGGCAAGTATTTGACAAAGATGGTGTCCAATCATCAACGAGACTGGGACCAGTACCTTCCGTTCTTCGCAATGGCCTATAGATCTGCTGTTAATGAATCAACTGGCCAAACACCAGCAAAAGTCCTATTTCGACGTGAGATGCGTCTACCCTGTGATCTAGAGTTTGGATGTCGACCTGGAGAAGATGTTGCTGGTGAGGATTACGTGAATGAATTACGAAGAAGAATGGACGATATACATGAGTTGGTCCGTTCTAATCTTCAGATCGCTAGCGACCGAATGAAGAAACGATACGATACCCAAGCTGAGAAGGGATGTTTCAAGGAGAACGACAAAGTCTGGCTTTATAATCCAAAGAAGCGAACAGGTTGCTCTCCCAAGTTGCAGCAGTTCTGGGAAGGTCCGTACCTCATTGTCAAGAAAATCAATGACGTTATCTACCGAATAAGCAAGATTCCTAGGGGAAAGCCGATGATAGTCCACCATAACCGGTTGGCGCCGTACGAGGGAGACCACGACGTAGATGAAGAAGCGGAAGTCAACCAAGTTCGAGAAATACCTGACCTTACCTTTGAAGAGTTCATGGGTGCCTACGGAGGTACCGGTAAAGCAAGACATGGTATTACCACTGAAGAAAAGCGAGATCTTCTCGCACTTCCCGATGACTATTCGCTGGCCCATACCATCCCGGCCAGTATCAAAGACGCACGAGGATTGGCATCCGCCTTCCGAAGGAAGTTTGGTCGAGTTGCAGAACTTCAATGCCAACTGCCAGCTCCTGGCAAAGCATTGAAACTCCAAGATGCATCACGTTACCTATTCTATCTGGTAACAAAAGACACTGTCCGTGACCAACCTACCTACCAAGATGTATGGGATGCATTAATTCAATTGAGAGAGCACGTGTTGGAGTCCGACGTGCAAAAGTTAGCCATACCAAAGTTAGAATGCAGCCAATTAGACTGGAGAGTTATCCGAAATATGGTAGAAGAAATTTTCCAAGACACCGAGGTCCAGGTGTTAGTCTGTTGCAATCCGCATAGTTACTGGTGCGGAAAGAAGACCGTCCCCTGTCACTTTTATACAACTGGGAGTTGTAAAAGAGGGTCCAGTTGCCGATACCAGCATCCAGTTCCAGTCCTGACAAGGTTCCAGGAGGAACCATCTTTTAAGGAGGGGGCAATGTGACGAATTTCTAACTGAGGCCGGCCCTGCCCCTAGTAGTCAACAAACAACAGCGACACGTCATCGACGAGTATTGTCTCCGCTAATCCAGAAGTTTCCCCGATGATAGGCGTGGACCCGCCTCAGGCCTTCCTGACTGTTCTCGAAGCAGAGCCGTATCTATATAAGCGGATGATTTTTAAGCAGCAGTCAGTCAGTTAATATATTCGACGCGATATATTGTTTTATTGTTTGATCGGGTTGCTGAAATGTATGTATTTGTAAAGTAGATAAGTCGTATTTGTAAATAAATTAAATGTTAGAAAGTGTAAAATAAATTAGATATTGTTGTTAAATAAGTGTTAATTGTAAGTGTTATAAATAAACAATTTCAAGTAAGTCTTTATTTATTTAATAATAATTAAAAGTCAATTCGCGTAATATTTCCTAAAAAAAAACGTAACACTATATAGAATGTCATTCTACTGGAAAATGTCATCATTGACTTAAAGAGATGGCTTTTGAATGTTCTTGGATAACTGCTATTTGTATAATTGCAAATTATTAATTCAGTTAATAAATGTTAAAATTTTTTCACCAACTATGTATTCAGTGATTGTAATAATTTATAAGTAAAACAAAAACTAATACTCAATCTAGAAAATAGGAAAAGTGTTAAAGTGATTTTTTAATAATATATTGTTACTATGGAACGCTTACAATTTTGAACATCTTTAACAACAAAATAATTGGATCACAGAATATTATTATCCTGATGTATTCTCTGCTTGGATTTCCCCAAATAATACACAATAAATAACTTTTTATTAAGTTTACGTCTTAAATCAATTATTTATCAAATACACTATATATTAATATTATTTAATACACAACTCAAAATATTCCCGATGCCATGTCAAATATTTAAAACTGTCACTGATTGTCACTGACAATATGCTGACAATAGTCTATTCGACTGAGTGCGTTGTAAGACAAAGATAGATTTGGAAAATATTACCACGGACATTGTGTTCATTTTTTTCGAATCCTGAAAAAACTAATAAATACTTTTGAAAAATTTAAACGCAAAATGAAAGACTAAATTATTACCGAGGGCCGAAAGTTCCTTAGAATAAATAAAAATATTATTTTGAATGAGATTTTTGAAATTAAAAATCACACTAAATTTTCTCTTAGTTTTTCACCCCTGTAACTTATTAAAATAAACATTATAGAAGTTCTCAGGGACTTTCGGCCCTCGCTAATAACGTAATCTTTCATTCTGCGTTTAAATTTTTCAAAAATACTTATTAGTTTTCTCAGGATTCGAAAAAAATGAATCCCCATTTGAATAGCATTGCAGCCGAAAATACGTACCCATCCTCTTAACAAGATAGTGAACATTTTGAATTACAAATTTTATTGTTTGCACGACATGCACACTTATTATTTTTACAACCACCTTTGCATATGCAACGCTTGTAACTTTGATTCCCTAAAATGCTATATTCCGTTGCACCCTGTCTGAGAGTTGTTTTCTTATCTTTTATTAAATGAATAATATTTTCAAATAAAAATGCAAACTGAAAATCAAACTGTAGTTTGATTTTCATCCATCCATTTCCCTAATATTTCTTCTATTTCTTTGTTAATTATATAACTGACCCCTGACTTTGGCTCTGTCTGATTTTTCCGTGAAAAATTTTTACTTCCGGTCGCATAGTGTGTAATTCAGTTATAACAGAGTTAACGAATTCTCGTCGATTATCAGAATGTAAAATAAGAGGTGCACCAAACGTTGAGTAGATTTCCAACAAGTTTAGTGCAATTTTTCAGCCTTTTTCGCTTTTAAAAGTTTCAAGATTATAAATTTCGTAAGATGGTTTTGATATACCATTAAAAATCCAAAATCATTATAATTATAATTTTGTGACTGCATATCAATCAAATCGATTTGAGCGCGTAAATTAAATTTTTTAATGCAAAATTGTCTTTTAAACCAAACCTTTTCTTGGGTTATTACTCTTCTTCTGACACTACACAGAAGTCCCATATATTGCACCATTATTGATTCGTTAGTTACATTACAATAAAGTTTATTTATTTCGGAAACCGTAGGATTGAGTCCACCATGCCAAATTGCTAAATTGGCATTATGAATTATATCAAATAATTCATCAGTTGTTGTAGCATAATATTATAATACTTTAGTTACACTGAGCGTTTTCGTCAACTGTCATAATGAGTCGCTGTGTAAGTCTTATTGTAATTACATCAACAACTTTTATACGACGAGTTCTACCCTGGGCACCAGGTACCTCGGAAACCATCGCCGTCATAAAGTTCATGCTCAGCCACCCCAAAACCCACGAGTAATGGTAATTGACTAATTTTGAATGATTATAACATAAAACTCCAGGCGACGAGTTTCACCCTGGACACCAGGTACCTTGGAGACCATCGCCGTCATGAAATTCGTGCTCAGTGACCCCCAAAATCCCCCGAGTAATGGTTATTGACCGATTTTGAATGATTATAACATAATACTCCAGGCGACGAGTTTCACCCTGGGCACCAGGTACCTTGGAGACCATCGCCGTCATGAAATTCGTGCTCAGTGACCCCCAAAACCCCCCGAGTAATGGTTATTGACCGATTTTGAATGATTATAACATAATACTCCAGGCGACAAGTTCCACCCTGGGCATCAGGTATTTTGGAGACTATCGCCGTCATGAAATTCGTGGCAGTGGCCCCCAAAACCCCCCGAGTAATGGGTATTGACCGATTTTGAATGATTATAACATAATACTCCAGGCGACAAGTTCCACACTGGGTAACTTGGAGACCCTGAGTACATAGAAGACAAAATATACATAATACTTAATACATAAACTAATACATACTAATAATACATACATAAGACATAAATAAGATAAGAATAAAATCAAGGCTTGAATACGTCAAATACAAGCAAATCTAATCCAATGAGAGTCTTTGCCCTTTTCCTTAAGGAGCACGAGTATTTTATGGACTGAACGGATGTGGGGATGTGTATTGTCAGACTTCTGACGTCTGGTTTATTGTCAAACTTATTAAATTCTGGCAATTAACCAAAACTGCAACGAGAAATTACTAGCCACTGAGATGGATTTTTGGAGAAAGTCAGCAAGAAGATCTAGACTAGAATACATAAACAACGACGATATTAGACAACAACTAGCAGTTGCGTGCTGGAACTTTTCAAGCGGCCCGGTGATTTTATAGAAAAGCGACCTCCCATCCTCATTTTACCTTCTATTATCAGGATGTTTTATTCGGTATTTAAAAAAACAAAAAAAACAAAAATATAAATTATTTTTGAATCAAACATAAAATTTTGAATTCAATGATTTTTTTCTTTATTTGCTATATTTTTTCATTTAAGAATAATAAATCTTACAAATAATAATTGACATTTATGACATTATTGTATGCAGTAAGGCAGTAACCATAATTCCCTAATTCAATATAATATGAATTTGATGTAATTAAGGTACAAGTAAAATAAAATTGAGAATTTTTTAATTATGTGTATTAAGTTGCATTTTAGTAAATCAATTATAAAAGAGAGTACAAATACTTTAATTTCACAATATTGAAAATGGTAATATAACGCAATAATCCAAATATTCTTTTGGAATTATTTTATAAAATGATTACTTAACTCTCGATCAATAATCTCCGCATTAAAATAGATTTTTGAGCAAATTGGTCGATTATTTCATCATTTTTAAGCTCACACAAAGCTTATTTTTCTATAGCCATTAACATAAAAGTGATCTTGTGTTAAAGTACTTCTTAACTAGATAGATTCTTAAGATACTTGTGTCACTGAAAGAGTTAATAAATGCTTTACATTATACTATTTAGATTTGGATAAGCACGCACTGATATAAGTTGTATGTAATTTGCAAAACAGCGTAACAGCGTGACTATACATACAATCTTTACACTTTTTAGTACCACACGGAGGTGAGGTTTTTACGATATCAACATTTTCATTTGTTACTTCATGTTCAATATCACTTGGATTAATAATATCATCCTGCATATTTTCTGTAGGCTGAACATATTCATCATTAACTCCATCTTGTATAATCTCAGTATTTTGCAAAATCCTATTTTAATACACTCCATTTATCAGCAAAATCCATGAGTTCTTCTCTAATTGCAATCGCAGATAAGGTAGGATAAAACTTTCTTAATTGTTCAGTAAATGATTTAAATGCTATCAAAGGTATACCATTTTTTTATTGTATCAAAATTTCTAGGATATAGAATGATTATATCATCATAAAACGATTTGATTTGTCTTGATCAAATCGTGTTTAGATACTTTCAATAATTCGGTCAAAAATGAGCAAGACGTTTTTCCATTTTTTAATTCTGCAGAGTACATACATGTTTGAAGGAAATTGGAAAACCATAAATATACTTGTATGTATGAAAATAAATAATATTATCTGTAGCAATATATTTATGTATATAGACTATAATCTTCTCATTTACTTAAACTGTATTTCACAATAAAAAAAATTTGATTTTTTAAATGTTTTATTAATATTATTAGCAAAATTAGCATCCGATTAGAAATTAAAAAAATATTTTTTGTTACATCTAAAAATTTTTGTGAAAACCTATTTGACCGGCCCCAAGAGGCCGCGGCCTCTCGGTGATTGCACCGATTCATTTATATGGCCAGCACTCCACTGACAATTAGTATAGTATGGACACGTTACATGAATGGTGGAAAGAAGATTCCCAAAAGAGTATTAGAATGGACCTCCACAGAAAAACGAAAACTAGGAAGACCAGAAACCACATGAATAAAAGACATCTTCAAGGTTGTGCATTAAACATCGATATACGAATGGATGTGATTAACATCTTACCTTCGGACAAGCTGTATCTGATGCATCTAAAAGGCTGAAATAGTACAGTGATAAGTAAACAAGGTGTAAATATACCACGCAGCATTGACTACGTTCCTCATCTGCTGCGATCGGTGAATGTAAGCATAGTTGTTATTTTCACTAGTACAGCCCCATATCTCTAGACTAGGTATACTACCATACTTGTTCCAGCATTTGTTTGTAAACTAACATGTACCTTGTTTTTGATTGTTGTGAGCTTCTACCCAATTACCAGAGAACGGTAGTTGCCTGCAGAAAAAATAGCCGCGGAATAATAGCCCGCCGACAAAATAGCCCCGACAAAAAGCTCCCTTCAGAATTCATCATGAAATAATCCCTTAAAAATACATTTTTTCAGAAATGGTAATTATCCTCTATTCAGATGTTTATCTTAACCACATTAAATAAAAATGGTCTTTTCAGAGAACTCGAGTCCTGTCTTCTCTGCCTCTTGGAAGTTTGAACATTTAATTTAAGCGAAAATCAATGTTTATTTGTGATATAAACATTTTTTAAAATAAATAAATTACATACATTCTTCATTTTTTTTAATAATTTAAATTAAAAAAAGTTTCTGGACACCTTGTATAAATTACTATGTAATTATTTATATTACTAAATAGAGAATTAAATAACCTTTCAAATGAGCTAGCACACGACCCCTATTTTCATTTAAAAAATCATCGATTACGTCATCACGCCCAGATGGACGACGTCACTAGTATGACATATATAACAGAATATCGTAATTTAAAAATAAAAATCGATGTATTTCAGGATTTTTCGTCAACGTCGCGGGTTTGCGAAATAACGAATTTATTTCTCCATTTGCACCATACTGTACGTCTGAATTGCAGATATGAATGAGTCAGATTAAATTAAATTATTAGAAGAGCAACAACATTTTTTTACTGAGCAACAACATTTTTGTTTAATTTATTAATATTTTGTATTTTGACAACGACGTCCGAAGTTGAAGTCGAAACGTTAATAAAATATTTTTTTAAGTAAATTATGGCTTATTTCCCAATTAGAATAGTAATTTAAAATAAATGGTACTCCGGTAAAAGGTACCTAAAACTTTTTATTGGAGGTGTTTTCTAAGAGACTCCTTTAGCCGGGGCTATTTTGTGTGCGATCTATTTTGTCGGGGCTATTTTGTTTGCGGACTATTTTGTCGAGGCTATTTTGTGTCCGGGCTATTTTGACGGGGCTTTTTTGACGAGGATGTTCTGACCGGGGTATTTTGACTGGTCACGACACGCGACACTATATATACCTACACGAAATTTCCGATTTTCTAAATCTGACTGAATTGAAATTAAGCCAACTCTCATCTTAAAGTTCAGGAAAAGACTCACCCATCCATATGTCAACTATCCATTTTGGTCCAAGGCTGTGGATTTTACGGCCTATTTAGGGTCTGTTTTTCGTTGTCGTCCCCAAAACTCCCAAAAATTTCGAAAATTTAAGTCCAACCTTTGCGGCTTCTGATAGTACTGATCATTACCTTTCCAATGCATGTCTAATTTTGAAAATCGGTTATACCAGTCAAAAGTTACCGAGCTCAGAAGTATGACTCAATTTTTATTTAAAAAGGGGAAAATGTTTGTGGATATGTATATGTATGTGGGAAAAATACACCGATTTGAATTTTTTTCTGTGTTTGAAGAGGGGGCGAGGGCCGATTCAGAACCGGTGTAGTTTGTGACTTTTGACCACCCATAAGCCAGCTATAGGACTTAGTAGGTACAAAACCGCATATTTTTTTGGGGTATATCTTCGGTTCAAGAAGAGACAGGGGAATCGCAAATACACCAAATGAATAGTGTTGAGTTATGCTTTCAAACAGTGTATAAGCCGTCAGGATCAGACATACAGACGGCTCAGTATAGCCGAAAATCTGAAGAACTAAATTTTGAAAATTTGGGTTTTTCGACAATTACTCAAAATTTCAACATACGAACTGCGCCAATAACTGAGCGTCTGTAGAAGGACTCTAGACGAATCTAACGATGTGTACCTCATATCCAGGAAAATTCTAATTTTTAAGTTATAGGCTTCATAAATATGATCAAATCTATTTCCTATGGGAAAACGGTTTTTCAAGCTCAATAATTCCTGTAATAGCTTCAGTTATCATACGTGACCTTAGATGCATCAGATACTACTTGTCAATACGTTTCAAACTCATATTTAGTGATCAAAATCGGATAAGCCGTTTAGAAGTTATTAAGCTACAAAAGTATAATACAATTAACGATTATTCCCGAAATGGTTTATGTAGTTGTAGTGATTACGACGCTAAATTTGATCTGGCAACGGGCAATTCGAGCTCATTTACCGGCCATCCCAATATTTTTTTTCAATCTATTTCGAATAGAAAAAAAATCTAGTGTACATTCGATGGACAAAATTAAGAATTATTTAAACAAATTACTGTTTATTAATTAATAAATTTATAAACAAATTACATATTTGTAATGTACGTAGAAATTACATACAAATTAAAATGAGAAAGATCAAAATCCATTGAGTTGATCCGGATATACAGAAATTTGTATTAGTTTGAAATTGATATTTCGGTATTTTAACTCGGTGTTTGTAGTTTGAACTACATTTTTGAAAAATCGTTGAGGGTGCTGTGAAGGTACAATATTTGTGAAAATTTTTTAACAAAAAATAAAAATCCCAATCTTTAAAATGGCATTAATGAGATTCCTTGACTATTATAAACAAATTAGCTGTGAATTAAAAAAACACATGGCTAACTTTGTCCCAAATGAACACATGCTAAATTTTTTTAGTTTAAAATTTGTGTTAAAATACTAGCTTTTCGAACATATAAAAAGATTGTTTCTACGGACAATATTTTTGAACTTGTTCTAAATGTTTATAAACTACAAAATTTCAAAAATTTGGCATTAGGGTTTTTGACTAGGTATATTAATTAAGTTTTTTATCTTTTTTTAATTCATTTTGATACTATCACTCTTCTACTTTAATTTGGCATACTCAGAATGTGGCAAGTCTACTTGCATAGCCTCTTTGATAAGGGGTAGAGACCCCGAAACACGGTGTCAGAGGATGGCAAGAGACTCGAATTGAATCAAAACGAAAACGATTATTTTATTTTCTTTTTCATACCTTACTCGGTTTAGAGTACAAAATAACCACGTTTCGTTAAAGTATTCTGAGACGCATTGATTGGAGTGCTCCTCCTAGCGGCGCCGCTTGGTACTATCGTATCTCGGTTAACAGGATCCTGACTCAGGACCTCATTATACTCAGAATTGCCCAATGTTTATTATTTTCTGTATGTTATTGCAAAATAAAGGTTTCTGGGATAAACAAATAGAATAACTTTTAAACTAATTAATGGATTGATCTCAAATTTGGAGGGTTTGTTAAGTACGAAAATACCAAACTTTGGGTGAAACGTTAAAATTCTAAGTTAAGTTTAGTAAAAGTTATTAACAAATATCGATTTTGATTTATTTTGCAATTTGCGAAGCAACAAATTGACTTTTAACATTCAAAAATCGGTAGTAATCCAGAAAGCCACTGCGCATCCGCTAGGAAAAATATTCTAATTCGGATTTTTTGCACAATCTTACTCAAAAAGGACTCCTTTTAACAAATTTGCATGTTGCCAGGACCAAAAGGTGGTTAAAAATTTTTTAAACGTTTTTTTTTGTTTTTTTCCTAAAATTATTTTTTTTGCATGGAAAAAAGTTTTTTTAGGTTTTTGGATCATTCCAAACAGAAAAGCTCTTTAGTGACTTTTCTCTAAAAATGATAGTTTTTGACATATAAGCGATTAAAAATAGAAAAATTGCAAAATCGGCCATTTTTAACCCTCAAAAACTAGGTGAAAAACTAAAAATTTGAATGTTGCCAAGATAGGTAGATATTCTTTAAACATCGATTGATGAAATCCCGAAGAGGTTTTTGCAATACAATATTCAAAACTCCTTTGTTTTTTAATTGCTAATCAAGTGTGCGCGACACTATTTTCCACCGACAGTATGGTGCAAATGAAAGGAATAAATTCGTTGTTTCGTAAACCGGCGACTTTAAGGAAAAATCCCGAAACCAGTCGATTTGTATTTTTAAGTTATGATATTGTGGCATATATGGTATACTAGTGACGTCATCCATCAGGACGTGATGACGTAATCGATGATTTTTTTACATAAGAATAGGGGTCGTGTGCTAGCTCATTTGAAAGGTTATTCAATTCTCTATTCCGTAGTATAAACACTTACATAATTATTTATACAGGGTGTCCAAAAAATTTTTATTAAATTAAATTATTTGACAAAAAAAGAAGTAGAAGGACACACTGTATAAATAATTATGTAAATGTTTACATTATTGGATAGAGAATTGAAGAACCTTTCAAATGAGCTACCACACGATCCCTATTCTCATTTAAAAAAATCATCGATTACGTCATCACGCCCAGACGGATGACGTCACTAGTATACCATATATGCCACAATATCATAACTTAAAAATAAAAATCGACCATTTGCACCATACTGTCGGTGGAAAATAGTGTCGCGCACGCTTGATTAGCAATTAAAAAACAAAGGAGTTTTGAATATTGTAGTGCAAAAAACTCTTTGGGATTTCATCAATCGATGTTTATAGAATATCTACCTACCTTGGCAACATTAAAATTTTCAGTTTTTCACATAGTTTTTGAGGGTTAAAAATGGCTGATTTCCCAATTTTTCAATTTTTAATCGCTTATATGTCAAAAACTACCATTTTTAGAAAAAAGTCACTAAAGACATTTTCTGTTTGGAATGATCCAAAAAACCTAAAAAAACTTTTTTCCATGTAAAAAAAATAATTTTAGGATAAAAAAAAACGTTTAAAAAATTTTTGACCACCTTTTGGTCCTGGCAACATGAAAATTTGTTAAAAGGAGTCCTTTTTGAGTAAGATTGTGCAAAAAATCCGAATTAGAATATTTTTCCTAGCGGATGCGCAGTGGCTTTCTGGACTAAATATTTTTGAACTTGTTCTAAAGGTTTATAAACTACAAAATTTCAAAAATTTGGCATTAGGGTTTTTGACTAGGTATATTAATTAAGTTTTTTATCTTTTTTTAATTCATTTTGATACTATCACTCTTCTACTTTAATTTGGCATACTCAGAATTGCCCAATGTTTATTATTTTCTGCAAAATAAAGGTTTCTGGGAAAAACAAACTTAACTTAAGTTAACTTTTAAACTAATTAATGGATTGATCTCAAATTTTGAGGGTTTGTTAAGTACCAAAATACCAAACTTTGGGTGAAACCTTAAAATTCTAAGTTAAATTTAGTAAAAGTTATTAACAAATATCGATTTTGATATATTTTGCAATTTGCGAAGCAACAAATTGACTTTTAACATTCAAAAATCGGTAGGTATTTTGAAGCTTTTTCAGTGTTCTAAAAAATCAAATTTTGTAATTTTATGTCAACTATTTAGCTTTTTAATCGTGTGCAAAAAATCGAAAAAATTGCGTTTTTTGCACTAAATTGTTAATAATTAAAAAACTGACGCGAACTCTAGGCAGGAAACAGGTAGGTTTTCTTCTTAAAGATTTACAATAACTTAAAAAGTAGTCTGCTACCTGGATCTTCGATTGCCCTGAGAAAATCCTTATTTAGACGAAGCAACGAAGCATTAAACCTAGGAATTTTGTGCAGTAAGGTGAATCGTCATGCAACTTTTTGCATTTTATTAGAGAGAGTGTCAGACAACTTTGTGAACTAAATCCATCTAGGGCAAAAATTTTTGTGCATAAGCAAATGCATTTTAAAAGTGCATCTCGAATAGGTGAAAATGAAAAATTTAGAACTCGGGCAATATTGATGGAAATGAGTTGAATTTTTATAATCGGAGGTTTTGGGGAACGCTGAGCACGAATTTCATATCGGCGATGGTCTCCAAGGTACCTGGTGCCCACGGTGGAACTGGTCGCCTAGAGATTTACGTTATAATTATTAAAAATCAGTCAATATCCATTACACGGGGGGTTTTTGCGGTCGCCGGCCACGAATTTAGTGTTGGCGATGGTCTCCAAGATACCTGGTGCCCAGGGTGGAACTCGTCGCCTGAGTTTTATGTTAAATTCATTCAAAATCAGTCAATAACCATTACTCTGAGGGTTTTGGGGGTCGCTGAACAAGTGTTTCATGTGGTCGATGGTCACCTGTGTACCTGGTGCCCACGGTGGATCTCGTCGCCTGGAGTTTTATGTTATAATCATTAAAAATCAGTCAATAACCATTACTCTGAGGATTTTTGGGGTCGCTGAAAAATAATTTCATGCGTTCGATGGTCTCCAAGGTACCTGGTGCCCAAAGTGGAACTCGTCGTCTGGAGTTTTATGTTATAATTATTACAAATCATTTAAAACCATTACTCGGGGAATTTTGGGGGTTGCTGAACATGAATTTCATGACGGTGATGGTCTTTAAAGTACCTGGTGCCCAGGATAGAACCCGTCGCCCGGAGTTTTATGCTATAATCATACAAAATCAGTCAATAACCATTACTATGAAGGTTTTAGGGGTCGCTGGGCACCAATTTTATGTTGGTGATGGTCTTCTCTCTTCCGCAATTTCGAAAACCAAAATTATAAAATAGCGCAGCTATAGACTGTAGATAATGAAAATTCCTTTAATACCAATCTTAAACGGCTTGATATTATAATATTATTTATTCTGTAATTAACAAAACTAATAAGTATAAAATATATGACTTTTTCAAAACACCAACATTAAAAACTTACTTTGCTTTAAATACGGTATCACTTTATAGATGTTTCTTTTTGTAATTAATTAAACATTTTTAAAAGAACAGAACTACATAAAAGTGTAGCTTGGAGGTATTCACATATATACTATGCTTTGTTTTTAAACCAGGAGCAGTAAAATAAAAACACAGATTCACACCCAAGAAAGTCAATAGAAAAATCACCATATACATATTCTTTTTTGGTTGATCATATCGGCCTTCGACGGTAATCCGTCAACATTATATTATACTAATACGTCGCTAAAGAGTTCTAAAAACCACTGTCTTTTTATATAAAAGCAGACTAGAAATCTAAAAATTAAAATAATACCGCAGAAAACACAAAAAATCGGTGATATAACTTAATTACCCTTGAAATGCCAATTATGCCAAAATTTCATAAATGTCATTAGTGACAAAATTTAACGACTGCTTTAAATGCGACAAAATTTTAAAATAATTTTTAAATTGGTAATTTTTTAGGATATAATATAAAAGTGTTTTAAGAAAAATGATTAATGAAAAATATATTTAGCGACCCCCAAAACACCGAAGTAATTTTTTTTATTTATTTATTTATTTATTTATTTATTTATTATTTATACATATGACCTGACCTCTAGTGACTAATCCAGGTCGTTTTTTCCTGATGGGATTACAGATATTTTTTTTTATATTTTTACATTTTTTACTCAACTATTAAATCTATTTTTACAATAACAATTTGCCATAATCTCTTAATTACGTATAACAAACAAATTTAAATAAACAATTTAAAATATTTTTGGTACTATCAACTCCCTTCTAAGTTATAAAGACAGTCCCTCTATTTTCAGAAGAGAATTGGTAGTTTTTTTTTTTTTTATTTTTTTTTATTTTTATGAATTATGTATTGAATTATTATTTTTATTTATTTATTTTATATTGAATTATTATTATTATAATTGTAAATATCTATTTTTGAATTTATATTTTATTTTATTTATTTTAACTTTATCTTACTCAACTTCATCAGGGTTGGATTATTGGTTGTCTTCTTCTATTATTATAGATTTCTTGTTGTTTTTTAGATATTATTTGTGCGAGATTGTTTAATATTTCAAAATATTCTTCATTTTGTAATATATCTCTTATTTCAATTCTTTCTAATCTTCTTCTCATTTCTCTGTGTTCTTCATTTTCTATAGTATTTTCACAATGTAACACTATATGTTCTGGTGTACCTAGTTCTCCACATTCACAATATGCATCATCTTTTAAGTTAAATCTTTCCAAATATGTTGGGTACGGTCCATGTCCTGTTAAAAAGTGTATTAAACCTTGTTTTGGATTAAAATAATTTGGAATGTTTTCTAATATTGGTATAAAATTGTATAAACGTCTAGATTTTGTTGAATTTTCCCATTCATTTTGTCTTTTTCTATTTATTATTTCTTTTAATTCTCTTTTATTTCTTATATCTAATCCTATTATTTGTATTATTTTTTCATGTTTTTCGTTTTTTAGCCAATAATTACATGCTCTTTTTTGTGTTTCTAAATGCATTGGCATTACTCCAGTTAAAACTGTGAGTGCCTGTGTTGCAGTTGTTCCAAATGCTCCCGTCATTCTTACAAGAAATCCTCTCTGAGCTCTATTTAATTTTTCTGCGTTTTTTTTATTTATTAATCTATGTGCCCATACACTTGAACCGTACCCTACAATTGATGCAAGTATTGTACTTAGGTATATTCTCATCTGTCGGAACGAAATTCTATATTCCTTCTGTGCTAGACTAGCAATGCTATGCATGATCTTTGTTGCCTTTTCACAGACACAATTCATGTGTTTTGTAAATAATTTTTGTTCGTCTATTATAATACCTAAATATCTTGTTTCCATTTTTCTTTTTATTGTTTTCCCTCTAATTTTTATAATTGGATCTCTTTCTAAATTTCCTTTTATTAAACTATATGTTGTTTTTGAATCTGATATTGTTAATTTTACTTTATTCATCCAATCATTTACTCTTATTAATACTTCATTTGATTTATTTTCTAATTCTCTTCTTGAGTTTGCATCTATGATCAACAACAAATCATCTGCATATGCTATGCTTCCAAGCACTTCAGGATCTATAGTCAATTGTTCCAGCAGTTCCTCTAGCATTACATCCCAGAACATAGGTCCACAAACTGATCCTTGTGGACATCCTTTTGTGATATGTTTTGTCTTTTTTCCTGTTGGACAGCTTAGGCTTGCATATCGGTCTTGACAGTAGTTTCTGAGACTTCCGTACAGATTCTTTGGACATCTCATTCTTCGAAGTCTTTCAAAGAATGACGGCCACCAAAGATTGTCAAAAGCCCCAGACACGTCTATAAAGATCATTAAAACATACTTTTTTATGCTTTCGTTTACTATTTCAAATACTTTATTTATTGCATCTTCTGTTGATCTACCTTTCCTAAAACCATACTGACCAGGATGTAATCCAATTTCTGTTCTTATTTGATTTAATTTTTTACATAGTAATTTTTCTTGTAATTTTCCCATTGTATTCAATAAACATACCGGTCTATATGATTTCGGTAAGGCAGGATCTTTATCTTCCCCTTTATGTATTATTATAACTTCTGCTTGTTTAAAATTATTGGGAAACCTTCTTTGTCTAAGACATTCATTATATAATGATGTTAGTACTGGAATTATTTGTTCCGACAATGCTTGAAGTATTTCAACATGAATATTATCCGGTCCAGGTGCCTTCTTTCTTTTCATTTCTCTCATACTTTCATATACTTTGTAATTTTTCATTACCGAAGTAATGGATATTGACTGATTTTGAATGAATATAACATAAAACTACAGGCGACGAGTTCCACCCTAGGCACCAGGTACTTTGGAGACCATCGCCGACATGAAGTTCATACTCAGAGACCCCATAAACCCCCGAGTAATGGTTATTGACTGGTTTTGAATGGTTACAACATAAAACTTCAGGCGACGAGTTTCTCCCTGGGCACCAGGTAACTTAGAGACCATCGCCGACATGAAATTCGTACTAAGCGACCCCCAAAACCCCCAGATTAATGGTTTTCACTGATTTTGAATAATTATGACATAAAACTCCAGGCGACGAGTTGCACCCTGGGAACCAGGTACCTTGGAGACCACCGCGAACATTAAATTGTGTTTAGCGACTCCAAAAACCCACCGAGTAATGGTTATTGACTGATTTTGGATGGTTATAACAAAAAACGCTAGGCAACGAGTTCCAACCCTTGGCACCAGGAACCTTGGGCACCATCGCCGACATGAAATTCGTACTCAGGGTTCCTCAAAACCACCAGGGTAATAGTTTTTGACTAATTTTGAATAAGTATAACTAAAAACTCCTGGCGAGGAGTTCCACTTTAGGCACCAGGTATCTTGGAGACCATCGCCGACAATAAATTCGTGGTCAGCGACCCCAAAAACCGCCGTTTAATGGATATTGACTGATTTTTAATTATTATAACATAAAACTCCAGGCGACGAGTTCCATACTAGGCACCAGGTACCTTGGAGACCATCGCCGACATGAAATTCGTACTCAGCGACCCCCAAACCCCCCAGGGTAATAGTTTTTGGCTGATTTTGGATAATTATAACTGAAAATTCTAGGCGACGAGTTCCACCGTGGGCACCAGGTACCTTGGAGACTATCGCCGATATGAAATTCGTGCTCAGCGATCCCCAAAACCCCTGAGTATAAAAATTCAACTCATTTCCGTCAATATTTCTTAAGTTCTAAATTTTTCATTTTCACCTCATCGAGACGCACTTTTAAAATGCATTTTCTTATGCACAAAAATTTTTGCCCTAGATGAATTTAGTTCACAAAGTTGCCTGACACTCTCTCTCTCTAACCGCATGCAAAAAGTTCCATGACGATTCATCTTACTGCACAAAATTCCTAGGTTTTGGGCTTTTTAGTGCTTCGTTGCTTCGTCTAATTTCTCTGGTCTAAAAATGGAGATGAGCAGCATACATAGCCAAAATTACAGATGGGCAGTGGACAAAGAAGTTATTGGAATGGAAACCAAGGGAAGACAAGAGAATCGTCGGTCGACCACTTACAAGATGGACTGACATTTAAGAAGGCTAAATAACAACTGGATGAGAGCGCCACAAGATAGACGGGGTTGGAAACACGAGATCTATGATCCAGCAGTGGACTTTTTAGGCTGAATGATGATGATTGAGTATGATAATAAATTATTCTACAAATTTGTCTATCACAAGATTTCTTTATTTTTAACAATAATTTCTATAAACAACCAGATGGTTTAGCAATGGGTAGCTGCTTATCCCCCTTTCTAGCTGATGTTTTTATGGATCATTTAGAATCCAATTATATCATGAAAAATCCTGAAATCCTACATTGGTTCCGTTACGTAGATGATTGACTCATTTTTGTGGATGGTCAGCAAGACTCAGCTAATCACCTTTTATTCAAAATCAATCAAATCCATCCCAATATCAAATTCACTATGGAACTAGAATACCTATCTAATGCCATTAACTTTCTAGACCTATTTATTACCAGACTCAACAACCAGTTCAACTTTGGTATTTACCGCAAGCCTACTCAAACTGATCATGTTATCCATTCTTCATCCAACCATCCACTGTCTCATAAATATTCTGCTTTTAGGAGTTTCATCCATAGACTACATACACTACCTCTATCTACAGCTGAATTTAACAAGGAACTTAATATAATCAAACAAATAGCAGTTAACAATGATTAAAACCCCAATATAATCGACAAGCTCATCCGGAAAAGAGAATCCAATCGCCTTCAGCAACTAGCTTACAATTCAAATCCAGTCATCACACCAATCTATAGGTCCCTACCGTTTCACAATTCTGTCATATCTGAGAAGATCAAACACATTCTCTGTTCTTCGGACAATGCCCACATATCATTTAAAGTCAATAACACTCTCAATAAAATATTATCTAATACTAAAGATCCAATCAACTATATAAATCGTAGTGGTGTTTATAGATTATCTTGTTCTGATTGTAATGCCTCTTATGTAGGAAGAACCTCTATAGATCACTATCTACTAGAGCAGCAGAACACACCAATCGTGACAACACATCTGCTTTCTCTCACCATCTCAAAGTCAACAAACACCACCTTATCATCCCCGATGGTGTGACTTTGATTCATAACATCCAAGATAAAAATACCCTCCGTTTAGATCTATATGAAGATTTAGAGATTGTCAGAGACACAAGGACAAGTCCAAACTGTGTCAACCGTCAACTTTCTCTTAAACGTAACTTCACCCCCATTCATAGACAATTATTTCCGTAATTCTATATTTCTATCCACCTTCACATTGACCTCCTTTTCTATACATACCACTACAAACCTTAACTAAATATAAATCCCAACAATATACTCATTCAAATAATCTTTTAGTATCTTTCAGTTTCTTTCACTCTGTGCTTCTGACAATACTCTATTTCTTTCATCTCATTCTCTAATTATTTTCACTTAACATAATCATTTTCTCATTATATCAAAATCACACCCTGCAACCCTTGATCTTTTCGGATATGACATTCTAATATAGACAATAACCAAAAAATTTTTGTTGAATTTCCAACATTTTTTCACTGATTCACCCTGCTTTTCATTTATATTAAAATTAAAAATAAATCTCAGCTATCAACATTTAGATAATAAATTTTACTTACTCTCAGCATGGATCAATACAATATTCAAATCTAGAATTTCAATAGTGCAATATGTGACATACTTTTTTACATTTACAGCTAACAATCAACAGTTTTCTTTCATTTTTGATTTAAACATGTACATTTCTTTCAGCACAATTTTCCTAATTTAATATCAGTATTAATTCATTTACTACTTCACACAATTTATATTTTTAATAGTATTTCTATTTTATTTATTAGTCCTCTGAAACATATGCAACTAACCTAATCATCAATTTTCAATAATGTTCTAATTTTAAATTTTCAATAATTCAAAATGCAGCAAACTTTTTAATACATAACAAATTTTTTTTAAAGATTGTTCGATTAAGATTTGTACATTTTTATTTAGACTTCCTTCATTTAATATCAGCTCCTTTTCTTTTAATACCTATCATAATTTACATTACAGAACTATAGATTGGTATTTTCTTATTATGTTCGTTAGTTCCCCGGAAGCGTATGCAACCAACTACTCCTTAGTGACAATTCTTTTAAATTCTACTGATGTTACTCAATTAAAATACCATGTTTTTTAAAAATTTTCTTAATATTTCCAGATAATTTCAGTAATATTCATTCATCACAACTCTACATAACTAAATATAATTATTTTCAGTCAGTTACATTTGAAAAACAGTCTATGACGTCACAGCATATGAGTAGATTTTTGCCTTTGATTTCGGTCCACTGATGAATATATTACAGCTCTTTAACCTTTATTTACAACTTAGAATTCACAACTAACATTTTTAATAATTGCATATTTCCAATCTAACAATTCAGTTAAATATAAATTCACTTTGTCAAAAAAAAAAAAAAAAAAATTCGGGTGACATTTGAAAAATCCACCTAACTTCCTTGACATCTTGTCATAAAATTTCAGGCACCATTCTGTCTAATCAGTTGGTTGTTAACCTCTCACCTGAGCACATTAACCTTGTGCAATTTCCGAGCAAGGATGACATACATCTACATGTGATAATATATAATCTTAAGACATCGACTTAAGGTCGATTATTATATAGCTTATAATGTAGCAATAATGTTATTTAGAGGTTTTTACACCTTTTGAAGTGGCTAGTTTCAACTACTTGTACACTGGACGTAAGTAACCACATTTTCTTTTTTCTAACTGTCAAAATTTCACCCTTTTGCATTTCAATCTAAGTGGTTCACTTATATTTCCAGGTTTACACTGATGATGGTCATTTTGACCGAAAACGTTTTGTACTTCCACTCCCTTGTGGATAAATTTTAAGAATTTTAATAAATTAATATACCTACATACAACAGAAGTGTTTACTTCATTCTACGTTGTTTTAACGAAGGTATACAGCCAACTACAGGGTTTACCCCTTTTAAGTTATAATGAATTAGTACTAGAAGAAAATATAGAGAGTGAGGGAGGTCTAAAATGTGAACAGATGAAATCCACAGTTGTTATGAAATGCTTAGAAATCCTCACTATCAACATCTCACAAGACAATGTTCGGTGGACGTGTATTCGAGAGTTATCAAGTAACTCTATGAGAATACGGTAACGTTATAAATAACATGTAAAGTATACAGTAAAATAGCGTTACCGTATTCTCCTAGGGTTACTTGATAACTCTCTATTGAAGAAATGCACGGCAGCTTAAGAAAAAGATGGTTTTGTTTTATTTCCAAGAGAGCAAAGTTTAATAAAGTGAAGCGATAAAGTTGTCAATTTTAATTTAAAAACAAAAATATTATTTATTGTCTTCTAAATCATTGTATTATTTTTATATTGTTTTTATTTTACATTTGTTAAGATATCAAATAATATAAAGACCGCTCGAAATGTACTTAATATATAGGGTGAGGCAGATAACTGGCCTATCAGAAATATCTCGAGAACTAAAGGCAACAGAATCATGAAAATTGGAATAAAGGAGTTTTGAAGGATGATCTATTAAATGAAAATATTTTCATCTCTCTGCAACTTGCGGTTATACCGGAAGTTGCTTATACCTTCGTTTTTTTTAATGGGACACCCTGAATATTTTTACATTTTTGGATTCTCTTCGATATCTTCTTTCTTAAAATATGAAGTTTTGTAATATTATACAGGATATTTTAAGATATATTTACGTTTTTTTATTAATTTCGTAGCAACATTCACACCCTGTAGCATTGTAATAGGTTGACAATAAAAATAATGCGGTTAGGCAAATACAAACTGGACGAGGAAATCTACTGACCAACCGAACGGTTCAACTGGCCGCTTATGGTGATGATATTAATATTATGAGTAGAACATCAACAGGAGCACAGGAAACATATGCAGAGTTAAAAACACAAACAAAAATACTATGTCTGGAAATTAACACAGAAAAAACAAAAATAATGACTCAGACGAGAAGAAATATAGTCCCAGAAAACATTATACATGAAGATGACATTGAAACGGTTGAAAAGTTTACATAACTGGGAGTAAAAATATATGCCGACGGATCAGAAGATGGAGAAATACGGAAGAGAATAACGCAGGCAAACAGAGCTTATTTTGCCCTCTCCCATATATTTCGGTCTAAAAGTGTCCACCGAAATACAAAGATGAGAATCTATAAAACCTTAATTCGACCAATAACATGCTATGGCAGTGAAGCCTGGGTGCTGAAAGAAACATCCAAAAACAAACTCGACACATGGAAAGGAAAGTACTTAGGAGAATACTAGGACCTGTGAGGGAAAACGGAATCTTCAGAAGTCGATACAACAACGAGCTTTATCAACTTTATAAGGAAACGCCCCTGTCAAACTTCATTAGATTACAAAGATTGCAATGGGCCGGACATGTGATAAGAATGGGAGAGGATAGGCTACCAAAACGAGCACTGAATGCTAGAATGCAAGGAAAGAGACCGGTTGGGAAGCCACGAAAGCGCTGGGAAGACACAGTAAACAGCGACGCTCAAGCCCTTTTAGGAGTCCGTGTATGGAGAAGAGCAGCCACAGACAGGCAAGGGTGGAGGCAAAAAATAAAGGAGGCCAAGGCTCAATTTGGGCTGTAGTGCCGTAGAAGAAGAAGACAATAAAAACTCTGCTTACGTTCAAGTGATTTTTAATATAGTCTATTATTGTAAAGAATCATTAGTATAGCTAATTTTGAAATTTTAATATATAGGATTGGTCAAAACTCGGAATGAATATTTTCTGAGTTTTCTTAAATGGAACACCCTGTATTTTAGTACTATAATGAAATCATATTTCATAGTACTTTTTTATTTTATAAGTATTTCCTATACCTAACTGCTTTAATTTGTGAGTTATTGGTGATTCAAGCTAAACATTAATTGCAACAAAAAATACGTAAAATTTTATTAGGTTGGCCGTGAAAATATTCAATCACAAATAATTTTTCAGAAATTAATACATATTAATCCAGACTGATCCTTAAAATTACCAATAATGGTTTAGCTATCAAAATACCTACGTAGTTAAGATTGTTGAGGCGATTAACAATTAAGCACAAATTAAAGCAGTTAGGTATAGGTAATGCTGAAGAAATAAAAAAGTACCATAAAATATCATTTCATTACAATACTAAAATACAGGGTGTTCCATTTAAGAAAACTCAGAAAATACTCATTCCGGGTTTCGACCAACCCTGTATACTAAAATTAAAAATTTAGCTATATTAATGATTCTTAACAATAGTAGACTATATTGAAAACCATTTGAACGTAAGTAGAGTTTTAGATGTCAAACTACTACAATTCTACAGGGTGTGAAAATTGCTACGAAATTATTAAAAAAACGTAATTATCTTTTTTGCACGATTGATCATTTTTGACTGTTTACCGTGACAGATTTTACGTCAGTAGGTGACATTTACTAGCAACTCGACGGTAAGTAATCCAACTCGACGGTAAGTACTCCAACTCGACGGTAAGTACTCCAACTCGACGGTAAGTAATTCACTTACCGTCGATTTAAAAAATCTCTTAATTTTAATTTATTTTTTGAAAGAATAAAAAATAATTTTGAAAGAAACTTATGGTACAATTTGTTAAATTATTTAATGAAATCCCACTTGTTTGGGCTGTGGTTTCACTTCTAACAGAAACTCCTACAGAATCGCATACATTAGTAGTATCCAACATTTTTTCTCTTCAAATACGCGATCAAAGTTGAAAACTTGGAAATATCAATGCCATCATAAAGAAAAACGGTGGATTTAATCATTGAATATTCTGCCCAGAGGCTTCCAGGAGCTTTCAACTGCATATGTCTTTGAACGAAATATGCCAACAGAGTCTTTTCTTCGATTCTTAAATTCTTGCCTTCGCACCATTTTTTAAAACTTTGGTAGGTATTTTGATAACGGATTTTGGATTTTTTGGGAATAACTGCGGAACACCCTTCTTCCCAAACCCGTTCAATTTCTTCAAATTCACTTTCGCTCATATTTTAATTTATAATAATCAAAATTGTACTTAAAATTATTGACATCTAAATAAAAACTCAATTCTCCATTGTTGTTATGCACCCTAGTTACTACCTAACAACCAAAATATATATCTTGATAAAATGAATGAAACTAGTCAATATGACGAAAATGTTTAATTTTATAATTTATAATGGTATCAACCGTGCAAAAAACGTTATAAGCATGTCGAACGTTAAGGGTAACCGATCTCAGACAATAATTGGAGTCGTCGCTCCGCTCCTCCTCCAAACAATTGTCTTCGATCGGTATAAAACCCTTACCGTTCTCCATACTTAAAATACCCTGCATAACATTACAAAACCTTATATTTTAAGAAAGAAGACATCGAAGAGAATCCAAAAATGTAAAAATATACAGGGTGTCCCATTTTAAAAAACGAAGTTATAAGCAACTTCCGGTATAACCGGAAGTAGTAAATAGATGAAAATATTTTCATTAAACAGATGACCCTTCAAAACCCCTTAAATCAAATTTTCATGATTCTGTTGCCTTTAGTTCTCGAGATATTTCTAATAGGCCCTTTATTTGCCTCACCCTGTTTATTTATTTATTTCAGTGAACCGAACAGATTTGTTTTGTGGATTGAGGGTTAACCTCATGGGTTATCTTTGGCTTGATATTATTTTCTAGTAAAATTTCGGTATATTTAAAAAATAGATAAGTTGACCAAAAGTCACATTAATGATTGGAGTTCGACGTTTTTGTCCTGGCTTGTAGTCGGTACGTAGAATCGTTGATTTCTTATCACTAATAGAGGTAAGGTAAAAGCGGTTTTTTATTTAAATTGGTTTAGGTTTTTCTATGTCGCAAACCAAACTGCCTTCACTTCGACAAAATTTTGATCTGTAGTCGGTCAACCTTTGAGGTGAAGTGTCTATTAACAGGTAAAGATTTTACTTAAAAATTATAATTTTATTAGTTGTTTTATATAACTGTTTTAAATTTTTTTGAAATTGTCGTTTATCTAATATAACGGAAACAAGTTATTTGTTTTAACAAGATCAATTAAAAATGTTATACTTTTTCATTAATTTAAGGTAAATTTTCCTCATAAACTATGATTTTATTAACGTTTCGACGCCCAAATCGGGTGTCGTTGTCAAAAAACAAAAAATATTAATAAACTAAACAAAAATGTTGTTGCTTAGTAAAAATAATTATTCTCTAATTTTTTTTTACTAAGCAACAACATTTTTGTTTAATTCATTAATATCTTTTGTATTTTGACAACGACACCCGATTTGGGCGTCAAAACGTTAATAAAATCATTTTTTTAGTAAAAAAGCCTTTAGTAAAAAAGTGGCTTATTTCCCATCAAAACTAGATAATTGCAAAAATGCCACAAGAAAATAATTTCAGAACATCATAAACTATGGTTTTTATCTAGTTTTTTGTCTTACAAATACAGCTTCTGAGTTTGTTCTTTTTATCAAGTTCTATCTTTTGTTCTTATCTTGTACGTCTATTATTTGATTATTATTTTAATTTTTCACGATTAATTTAATTTGCTATTTAGTTGCTTTTTGTATCTTATGTGGACGGTGGTATATAGGTACATATTTAGAAAAAACAATGTATCATAAAAATCTAAATATCACAGGTCAATGTTAGCATTTAAAGTATTCTGATAAATTGAGGATATCAGTTTTATTATCTGATTTTTTTTTCGGATGTACATATAGCTAGATTTTTGTGAGTTATGGTTTTCACTTCATTTATATCGCATTGCAAAGTCAAAAAATTGAAAAAAAAAGTGCTTGTTTTTCGCCACTAAAAATTATGTTGATAGTCTAATAAAATAAAGTTACACTACATATAAATTAAAAGGTAAATTCGTACAGGTTGAAACAAATTTTATATCAAAGTTTAGGTGGGTACAAAAGGTATTTTCAAGAAAGTATCCAAATCATACAAGGGGAACATTGTTTAAATAATTAAAAAGGGGTCATTTTTGCAAAAAAATTACTTTTTTAGCGGCTGAGGTCATTAAATTACTAATGAAGGTCTACAGGATTGCAACACTTTGCAACAACATAAAACTTTAAAAACAAATTTGCAAAAAATTATTTTTAGCGTTTTAAATAAGCACTATAAAATATCTTATTTTACAGGACAAGTTGCACTATTTTATCAGTATTAATTAAAAAAAAATGGTCCAAAAATATTTAATATTTTTTGAGATATTGAATTTGTTTATTAAATGTTACTCTATTTTCAATTGCAAAAACGCGGTTGTTGCCAAAGAAATATTCACCTGTATTAAATCTTATTATTTTTATTTTTATGTATGTTTTCGATAAATGTATTGATAAATTCAAATTTCAATTAAACTTCCCCCTAAAATGGCATTTGAGAATTATTCAAATTTGTTTATATTTTGTTTTTTTTTTTAATAACGTCGCGGAGATCAAATATTTTGAAATGCCGTTTCGATAATTGCGTTCCTGGGATTTTTTCACTAATTAACAAATTTTTTTGTCTTTTTTTCCTCCTCTTCTTTTCTTGGAGTTATATTACTACGGGCCCTTTTAGGGTTAAGTGTCATTAAGAATGTCGAATCTCTAAGTTGTAGATTCTAGACCTAAAAATATTAAGATTTAACTAAAATCACTTAAATAAAATGTGGCTAACCCTGGATAACGGTGGGGCTGATATCGTCAATCAAACGACGAGATTTTCTTAAAAAGAAATTATTAAAACAATTTTCACCAGCACTTAATGCTGAATATAAAAATTATAGGAACAAACTAAATAGTCTACTAAAAAAAAAACAAGAATGACTTTGATCAAAATAAAATTCATGAAGCTGGTGGAAACACAAAAAAAGTGAAATATTATAAATGATATCTCTGGTCGGAATCAAAAATCTAAAAACATTGAACACATATCAATTGTTAATGACAATATAACTGTAAGTAATAACAAAAAAAAGCAGATATGTTTAATAATTTCTTTTCTAATATTGGTGCTGATATGGCAAATAGAATACCGGTGACAAGTATACCTGATAATTTTATTGCTAATGATAAGGTTGAATCTAGCTTATTCTTAAAACCAGTAACTAAAAGTGAAGTAACAACACTAATATCAAAGTTAAAAAATAACTGTGCTCCTGGACCAGATAAATTGTATGCTAAAACAATAAAAAATATCCATGATCTAATCTCGCAGCCTTTAACTCATATTATAAATTTGTGTTTTCAAAGTGGTAAAATACCACTACAATGGAAAGAATCTACAGTCACCCCCATTTTTAAATCCGAAAATTCGAGTAAACTGAACAACTATAGGCCCATTTCTTTAATAAATAATTTTGCTAAAATATTTGAAATGGCCCTAAAAGAAAGGTTGCTTGAATTTTTTCATATAAATAAGGTATCAGATAAGCAATTTGGTTTTGTAAAAAAATCAAGTACAGAAAGGGCTGTAGTTGACCAACTGGAGAAAGTGATAGGAGCTGTGAATGAATCATTGAAATGCTTAGTGGTTTTCCTTGATTTAGCTAAGGCGTTTGACACGGTCTCTCATAAAATTCTCTTAGATAAACTAAGTAATTATGGGGTAGAGGAATTGCACTAAATCTAATAGCAGATTATTTGTCGGAAAGAGCTAAACGAGTAAAAATTGGCCCAGAATTGAGTTCTGAATCTATAATAAAATTCGGAGTATTACAAGGAACAGTATTAGGACCACTTTTATTTAATATTTATTTGAACAATATCACAAGAATTAATACTTTCAACGGCCACATTGTTTGTTATGCTGATGACTCGGCAATATTATTTATGGGGAAACATGGGAGGAGGTTAAAACCAGCTCTGAAATGAACCTAAAACAGCTAAACTTATGGCTAAAATTTAACAAACTGACATTAAATATTAATAAAACAAAATATATCGCCTTTAGCCCAACAATTGTTGACCAAACTACAAATTTTCATATAAAATTGCATAACGCAAAATGTCAAGGACAAAATTGTGACTGTTCTTCAATAGAAAAAGTTTTCTCTATAAAGTATTTGGGTGTCTTCATAGATCAACATTTACGTTGGTCAGACCATATCACTCATGTCAGTAAACGAATAAGGGCTCTAATGCATAAATTTTATATCTTGAGAGATATTCTACCCAGGAAAAAATTAATCATGGTTTATAACTCGCTTGCAGAATCACTCTTAAGATATTGTATTGTAGCATGGGGTGGCGCGTTTAACAAAACTCTTAACATTTTAGAAACAGTTCAAAATACTCTATTAAAAATAATTTTTAAAAAGAAAACTGTATCCAACAAAAAAATTATATGATGAATTCGTTATTTAAAAAGACTAAGTTTTCACTCTAATGGCATATAACATATCCCACCAGAATGAAAACAATGGGAACCTTCTCTGGTTACACCTCCGAGGCTTCTACAATTTGCAAGCCATACGGATGCTGAGACTAAGGAAGATGAGGGAATTCCACAATTTACAATTCACGTCACATCTGCTCAGCGCGGTAAAGTTCCAACGAGACTGGTTCCCTTCATACTCCACACAGAGTAAATGTAAATCAAAAATGAATAACCATTTTCAATTTCGTTGCAAAACGAAAATACAGTCGAACCATATTCCAGTCCAATCAGAGAGTGCCGCAAGCACCTCTACCGGTTTCGAAACTTATGCGAGATTCCTGATGAGAGACTAATAAGTTTCGAAACCGGTAGAGGTGCTTGCGGCACTCTCTGATTGGACTGGAATATGGTTCGGCTGTATTTTCGTTTTGCAACGAAATTGAAAATGGTTATTCATTTTTGATTTACATTTACTCTGTGTGGAGTATGAAGGGAACCAGTCTCGTTGGAACTTTACCGCGCTGAGCAGATGTGACGTGAATTGTAAATTGTGGAATTCCCTCATCTTCCTTAGTCTCAGCATCCGTATGGCTTGCAAATTGTAGAAGCCTCGGAGGTGTAACCAGAGAAGGTTCCCATTGTTTTCATTCTGGTGGGATATGTTATATGCCATTAGAGTGAAAACTTAGTCTTTTGCTAGCAGTTTCCGCTAGGGCATCTATGCCATTTCGTTCGTTGCAATTCGGGACTGCACGCTGGGGTTTGTTTTGGTTGGATCAGGGAGAGCAGCATATGTGCCTCCTGATGAGAGACTAATAAGTTTCGAAACCGGTAGAGGTGCTTGCGGCACTCTCTGATTGGACTGGAATATGGTTCGGCTGTAAATGTTTTGCAACGAAATTGAAAATGGTTATTCATTTTTCAAGATATTTAGTGTCAAATCACTCTACATCTACAACTCTGTTTTAAATGTTTATTTAAACTCAAATAAATTTAAATTTCAAAACAACCGATTAACTCGATCAGTAACAAATATGGATATTAGTATTCAGCAGTTCAAAAAATCAGTAACACAAAGATCCCTAATGTTCTTTGGACCTAAATTTTATAACATAATTCCTATACATATCAAACAAGAACCTAAATTATTTAAATTTAAAAAATACATAAAAACCTATCTAAAAACCCACTTACAATTATTTTTGGACGCAATGTCTTAAGGTGATACAGTAGCGATCACCAGGTAGCAAAAACGCGTTCCAAGATTGCGGCTGTAATTTTGAATATTTTTTCGAGATATTTGGCACACGTATACGTAATATAGTAAAGATGGCGGTACATAGCCCAATTTGAAAAATATATTAATATGTGGATATTACTCTGTAATTAAATACAATATTAAAAAAACGAGCCTGTACCGCCATTAAGAAGAACAAAAAAATACACTTTCTTCAAATAAACTTTTTTATCCGATGCCTAGATTTTGTGTCATTTTGGAACTACTAAAATTTTTTATTTCATTAGCCGGTTACGCCATACTAGTGTAGGAAACAAAGGTTGAACCTTGCAAAATGGACACAAGTCCGGTTTTATTTTTTTTTCTGGTATATCAAGGGGTGCTTATTATAAGACTAACTTTTTTTTAAAAAATTTCTCCCCGGAACCCCCTTTTTCACCCCTTTAAAGGGGGTAATTTGTGGTTTTTGCAGAAGGTAACCCTTCCTGTACCTTTTACAAAAAATTTCTTTTATAGAAATATGAAGAGGACTATATTTTCTACGATTTATTTCCTGACAGTATCTGTCTATCATCCACCGTTTAGCGTGGGTGGCGCCCCAAATTTGACAAGTTTTTAAAAAAGATGTTTTAAAAAAATATATATTTTTCCCTAATTGTGACTGAAATTAAGAAGAAATCCTATGGCGTTTATTCACAAATAATTTACTGATTTTTTGGTATAGGTTTCACTTAGGGTAATTGCCCTTTTTTTAATTACAGGGTGTTACATTTTAAAAAAACCCTTTTTATACCATTTGAACCGTTTATGCTAGAGTAAAAAGACTTTCAGCGATTACCCATGTACTGGTGCTATTTACAAATTTGTATAATGCACCCCCATTTTTCCCCGGAACCACCCAAAAAAAAAGAAGAATTAATAAATAAAGTGATTTTCTTGGAATCCTTCACAAACAATACCCTTTATTAATATGCTTCATATATAATTTTGTGCACCCATGCATGGACACCAAAAGCGATTTCCTAGTGCAACACCTGTAGCCAAAAATAAATAAAATAGGAGGTTGAATTTTTTTTTTGTTTTTTGCTTTTTGATCCATAAGGGCATATGCTTCATCAATAGTGCTTTTCAAAAATATATATGGTTATTGCAATATCCCTGCGGAAACCACCCCTATCCTTGAAAATATACTTCAGAAACTACCCCTATCCCTTGGCGAGGATGTTTTTTACGATTTTCTCATTACCTATGCATTCTTTTTAAACAAAACTTATACAAGGTTAAAGACCACTGTTTACTCTAAAAATTAGGTCCTATTCATTTTTTTCGTATAAGCAACCGTTACGGCACAGTGGCGCCGTAAACCTCATATATGTTTTGGCGGGCTCCAGTTTTTGTTTTTTTTTTCGTCATATGTACGTTTTATTGATAAAGTACTTATGTAAAATAAAACAACACAGTGTAACCTACAAATTATGACCTATGCACATTTTATAATATTTGCGCCGGAACCACCCTAAAAAAAGAAGAATTAATAAATAAAGTGATTTTCTTGGAATCTTTCACACACAATGCCCTTTATTAATATGCTTCATATATCATTTTGTGCACTTTATTATTACCCATGCATGGACACTAAAAGCGATTTCCTAGTGCAACCCCTGTAGCCAAAAAAAAATAAATAAAATGGGGGATTAAAATTTTTTTTTGTTTTTTGCTTTTTGATCCATATGGGCATATGCTTCATCAATAGTGCTTTTCAAAAATATATATGGTTATTGCAACATTCCTGCGGAAACTACCCCTATCCTTGAAAATATATTGCAGAAACTACCCCTATCCCTTGGCGAGCATGTTTTTACGATTTTCTCATTACCTATGCATTCTTTTTAAACAAAACTTATACAAGGTTAAAGACCACTACTTACTCTAAAAATTAGGTCCTATTCATTTTTTTCGTATAAGCAACCGTTGCGGCACAGTGTCGCCGTAAACCTCATATGAAGGGTGTCGGGAGAAAATCATGGATATCACCAATTGGGTGATATTTAGGTAAATACGTCATTCTCCAGATTTTATCGAATACTATCACATCATTCCTTCAAATAGGTAGAAAACGTCGAATGTTCAGAGATTTTAAGCCTTTTAAATTGACCATGTCGGGAGAAAACGATATTTGTCTACGCGTAATTGGGTGAAAACAATGATTGTCACCCAAGCAAATTGCTTGCCACGTCGGCACGCTGCGTGGTAAAATGTATATTTTTCCGTTGATTTGTAATACACACGTGTTTAGATAGGTTAGTCGTTAGTTTGTTTGCAAATTATAACAAAAGAGCAGCAGATTGTTTCATAACTACAAAAACTGTACAGTATTGTTTAGTGTGAGTTTAATATAATATTATCTCATAATGGCTAATAGTGAAAAGAGTGACGGAAAAAAGAAAAAAATGGGAAGGATGTACGAGGTTATGAAGAAAATAATTAAAAAATACGATTTTTTAACTAAAATGTTTTATTTTGTTTTAGATGAAAAGCAAAGAACAAAAAAGCAAAAACAAAGCAGGAATAATCCTGTGACTAAACGCCTGTACTTGGTGACATCCATTGTTTTCTTCTTTAAAAAGTGGACATTACGCGACTAATTTTTTATTTTCTTAAAAACAATTTAACTCTTATGCTTTGTTTACATTAGTTTATATTATCAATACATTTTTCTATCATTACTTTTATCTTTAATACCTTCCAACACATTTTTTTTGTCGTAAATAGTCTTAAAACTTTAAAATTCGTTTTTCTCAAAATCATTTCTTGGTGAAATCAGTGATTTTCTCCCGACACCCTTCATATATGCTTTGGCGGGCTCCAGTTTTTGTTTTTTTTTTCGTCATCTGTTCGTTTTATGGATAAAGTACTTATGTAAAATAAAACAACACAGTATAACCTACAAATTATGACTCATGCACATTTTACAATCTTTGCGCCCCAAAGCCACAGTGGTGGCCCAAAATCAATTTTTGGTTATTTTCACCTCCTACACGCATTTTATTGCATTAATGCTACCTTAATAGCACAATATTCACCCTTAAGTGGTCGCTGAGCAGTGGCGGATCCAGGGAGGGGTGATGGGGGCGATTGTCCCCCCTCTTAAACCAAGTGATCTTATATTTAACGATTATAAAAATATTCATTTATTTTTATAGAAATACTTATATTATTATTTTTATAAGAATGGCGTACTTTTTTGCTTTAGCAACAGTGGCGGACCCAGCATCGTTAGGAGGGGGGTGCCAATTGGCTAAATTTCTATAAGAATAAATGAATACTTTTATAATTTTTCACTCTAATGGCATATAAAACAACATAATGCTATTCTACACCCCACCAGAATGAAAACAATGGGAACCTTCTCTGGTTACACCTCCGAGGCTTCTACAATTTGCAAGCCATACGGATGCTGAGACTAAGGAAGATGAGGGAATTCCACAATTTACAATTCACGTCCCATCTGCTCAGCACGGTAAAGTTCCAACGAGAATGGTTCCCTTCATACTCCACACAGAGTAAATGTAAATCAAAAATAAATAACCATTTTCAATTTCGTTGCAAAACGAAAACACAGCCGAACCATATTCTAGTCCAATCAGAGAGTGCTGCAAGCACCCCTACCGGTTTCGAAACTTATTAGTCTCTCATCAGGAGGCACATATGCTGCTCTCCCCGATCCAACCAAAACAAACCCCAGCGTGCAGTCCCGGATTGCAACGAACGAAATGGCATAGATGCCCTAGCGGCAACTACTCTCGTTGGAACTTTACCGTGCTGAGCAGATGGGACGTGAATTGTAAATTGTGGAATTCCCTCATCTTCCTTAGTCTCAGCATCCGTATGGCTTGCAAATTGTAGAAGCCTCGGAGGTGTAACCAGAGAAGGTTCCCATTGTTTTCATTCTGGTGGGGTGTAGAATAGCATTATGTTGTTTTATATGCCATTAGAGTGAAAACTTAGTCTTTTTGCTAGCAGTTGCCGCTAGGGCATCTATGCCATTTCGTTCGTTGCAATCCGGGACTGCACGCTGGGGTTTGTTTTGGTTGGATCGGGGAGAGCAGCATATGTGCCTCCTGATGAGAGACTAATAAGTTTCGAAACCGGTAGGGGTGCTTGCAGCACTCTCTGATTGGACTAGAATATGGTTCGGCTGTGTTTTCGTTTTGCAACGAAATTGAAAATGGTTATTTATTTTTTTTTACTTTTATAATCTTTAAATATAATATCACTTGGTTAAGAGGGGGGGCAATCGCCCCCATCACCTCTCCCTGAATCAGCGACCACTTAAGGGTGAATATTGTGCTATTAAAGTAGCATTAATGCAATAAAATGCGTGTAGGAGGCGAAAATATGCAAAAATTTGTTGGGCCACCACTGTGGCTTTGGGGCGCAAAGAACGTAAAATGTGCATAGGTCATAATTTGTAGGTTACACTGTGTTGTTTTATTTTACATAAGTACTTTATCAATAAAACGAACAGATGAACAAAAACTGGAGCCAGCCAAAGCATATATGAGGTTTACGGCGCCACGGTGCCGTAACGGTTGCTTATACGAAAAAAATGAATAGGACTTAATTTTTAGAGTAAGTAGTGGTCTTTAACCTTGTATAAGTTTTGTTTAAAAATAGTGCATAGGTAATGAGAGAACCTTAAAAATTTGCTCGCCAAGGGATAGGGATGGTTTCTGCAGTATATTTTCAAGGATAGGGCTGGTTTCCGCAGGGATGTTGCAATAACCATATATATTTTTAAAAAGCACTATTGATGAAGCATATGGCCATATGGATCAAAAAACAAAAAAAAATCAACCCCCCATTTTATTAATTTTTTTTGGCTACAGGGTTTGCACTAGGAAATCGCTTTTGGTGTCCATGCATGGGTAATAATAACGTGCACAAAATTATGTATGAAGTATATTAATAAAGTGCATTGTGTGTGAAGGATTCCAAGAAAATCACTTTATTTAATAATTTTTCTTTTTTTGGGGTGGTTCCGGCGAAAAAATGGGGATGTATTATACAAATTTGTAAATAGCACCAGTACGTGGGTAATCGCTGAAAGTCTTTTTACTCTAGCATAAATGGTTCAGATAGTATAAAAAGGGGTTTTTTAAAATGTAACACCCTGTAATTAAAAATAGGGCAATTACCCTTAAGTTAAACCTATACCAAAAAATCAGTCACTTATTTGTGAATAATTGCCGCAGGATTTCTTCTTAATTGCCGTTACAGTTAGGGAAAAATATATATTTTTTAAAAACATCTTTTTTAAAAACTTGTCAATTTTGGGGCGCCACCCCCGCTAAACGGTGGATGATAGTCATATGCTGTCGGGAAATAAATCGTAGAAAATATAGTGCTCTTCATATTTCTATAAAAAAATTTTTTTGTAAAAGGTACAGGAAGGGCTAGGTTCCGCAAAAACCACAAATTACCCCCTTTAAAGGGGTGAAAAGGGGGGTTCCGGGGCGAAATTTTTTCAGAAAAAGTTAGTCTTATAATAAGCACCCCTTGATATAACAGAAAAAAAATAAAACCGGACTTGTGTCCATTTTGCAAGGTTCAACCTCTATTTCCTACACTATACTGTCATTAAGGCATCCTTCTAATATGTCTATCTGCTCTTTCATTACTTTATTTCCATTACTTCATGGACGGTTTATCGATCGTTTAATGTTAACTTCATCGACTTTCAGTTTAGATCTTACTAATTCTTGACGGATTACAATTGTTTTAGTTTTCTGAATGTTTCTGAATTTTAGTCATGTATTAAATTTTGAGTCGGTCACGACGTCTCAGTTGCAGAGGCGCAGTCGATCAACAAGTTTAGTGGATTTGCGATCGACGGTTCGAGCCTCAGCCAGGTCATTAAATTAATAAAAGACCAACGTCGGTAGTATACAATTCAACAGAATCTACGACTTGGTCTGGAATAAACTGGAGTCTGATCGGTCTATGGAGTAGCGGCACGGCAAGAGTTAAGGGCTTGCGGCTTGGTGATACTCTTCCATAGATCCGTAACGAAGGGCGTTGAAGATTAATAACGGTGTATATATACGAGTATATATTAAATTTTTAAACTAGTTTAATTTCATGATTCCCTATTCCATCCATTTAATTTCATCCCAGGGAAAAAGATCCATCGGAAGGAAACGTAACTCTTGGCTGAAGAACCTTAGAGACTGATTTGGATGTAGCAATAACGAGAAGAAGATTTCCTGTTATGTATCCCCTTCCTTTATTGACGATATATATAATCCACGATTAGATTAAATAGCATCAAATGGCTTAGTGAATCCTCCTGTGTTATTCCATTGCCTGGAAATATAAGCTCCGTAAGTTTTCCACCTTTACTGACTTCCATCTTATTGTTTTGATAGACGTTTTCAATTATTGTTTTTATAATATCCAGCAGTATCTCTTTAGTATAAACGAAATCTATTACATCTTATAGACTAACTTAGTTAAATGCCTTCCTCAAGTCGATCAAACATAGGAATGCGAGTCCATTGTATTCTAATACCGCTCCATTTTAAACCATTTAACGAAGAATCTTCTTCTTCTAGTGCCGACTCCAATAATGAAGGTTGGCTATAACCATTGCAAATTCGTCTCTATCTTCTGCTTTTCTGCAAATCGTGTGTGTATGTTTAACTCGATCCAGTTGCGAATGTTTTTCAGCCAGGATATTTACCGTCTACCAGGACCCCTTTTTCCTTCGATTTTACCCTTCATAATCAGCTGCAATAACTCGCACTTATCATTTTTAAGCATGTGCCCCAAATATACTGTTTTTTTCTTTTTCATGGTGGTCAAATGTTCTCTGTCTCTTCCTATTCTATGCAACACCATTTCGTTCGTAATATGATCAGTCCTGACCAGTCCAAAAAATTCTCCTGAAAAGCCACATCGCAAAAGCTTCAAGCTTTCTCATTATGTCAACATTAATAGTCCAAGCTTCGACACTATAAAGACGAATAAAGTGGATATAACATTTTACCATCCGATATCGGATTTGCAGATCGAGTCTTTGGTTACTCAGAAATTTCCTCATCATCAAAAAGGCTACTCTTGATTGCTCTATTCTTGATCTAATTTCTGATTTCGAATTTAGATCTTCCGTAATCCAGACCCATAAAAGCATTTCCTTTTGTCCACTTGTTCGATATCTTCTTTTTTTATCTGGATCCTTATGATGACTTTACCCCTTTTGCTGATCACCAGGGTTTTTGATTTCTTTTTGTTTTTTTTCTTAAACCAAACTGTTCCCCATCTCCAGTATCACAAATTGTGTTTAGAAGCGTCTTCAGTTCTTTCTTACTTTCAGCGATAATGACTGTATCGTCAGCATAATGAATGTTATTTATATTTTGACCATTTATCTTGATTCCATCTGTGTTGTTTTCAATTACTTGTGTAAATAATTCTTCTCAGTAAATGTTAAATAGTAATGGTGAAAGTACACAGCCCTGTCTCACTCATCTATTGCGCATCCGTGCTATTTTCATCTAATATTGCAACAGCCTGTTGGTTCCAATAAAGGTGTTTCACTATGTCAATATTATTTGTGTCGAGTCCTCTTCGCTTTAGACATTACTTGAGTATGTTTTATTTAACTTTATCGAAAGCTTTCTCATAGTCTATAAATGCGACGAAAAGATCTTTTTGTTGGTGTTGACACTTTTGGTCAAGAGTTGTGAAACTATACAGAGCTTCTATTGTTCCGAAGCCATAACGATAGCCAAAATGTCTATTATTCATATTCGCTTCACACTTTCTCAATATTCTTGCATGTACAACTTTTAAAAATGTTTTCAATAATTGTGACATCAAGCTGATCAATCTATAGTCACTACAGTATTTGGGGTTCTTTGTCTTTGGCAGTGGAACAAAGGTCGATAGTAGCCAATCTCTAGGTGTCTCACCAGATTTGTATATTTTATTAAAGAGTATAGTTATTGCACTTAAATGTTCCCCATCTATAAGTTTAATCAGCTCAATGTGAACTTCATCTGGCCCATGGGCCAGGGCCAGATCAAAGAACGAATAATAATCCCCATTTGTCCTTAACACGTTGACGGACAGTGCGCCAAATGTATAAGCAAGTGTTGTGACACTATATAGGGTGAGGCAAATAATATTGCAATGAAATAATATTTTATGGTACTTTTTTATTTCTTAAGCATTCCCTATTCCTAAATGCATTAATTTCTGCTTAATTGTTAATTGAATCAACAATCTTAACTACGTAGGTATTTTAATAGATCAACCATTATGGCTAATTTTAAGGATCAGTCTAGAATAATATGTATTTATTTCCGAAAAATTATTTGTGATTGAATATATTCACGGCCAACCTAATAAAATTTCATGTATTTTTTGTTGCAATTAATATTTGGCTTAAATCACCAATAACTCACAAACTGAAGAAGTTAGGTATAGGGGATGCTTAAGAAATAAAAAGTACCATAAAATATCATTTCCTTATAATTCTAAAATATCATTAAGAAAAAGTTCCATTTAAGAAAACTCAGAAAATACTCATTACGAGTTTCGACCAACCATGTATACTAAAATTTAAAAAATCAGCTTTACTAACAATTATTATTAACTTAACAATAGTAGACTATATTAAAAACCATTTGAACATAAATAGAGTTTTCGATGTCAAACTAATACAATTCTACAGGTTGTGAATATTGCTACGAAATTAAGAAAAAGAAACGCAATTATCTTTTAAACTACCCTTGTATAATATTACAAAACCTCGTATTTTAAGAAAGAAGACATCGGGGAGAAATCAAAAATTAAAAAATATACAGGGTGTCCCATTAAAAAAACGAAGATATAGGCAACTTCCGGTATAATCGGAAGTAGCAAATAGATGAAAATATTTTCATTGAATAGATCACTCTTCAAACCCTCTTTATTCCAATTTTCATGTTTTTGTTGCCTTTAGTTCTCGAGATATTTCTAATAGAACTTTTATCTGCCTCGCCCATAATATGTATTTTGCAAAGTAGAATAGGGAAATTGCTCTATTTCTTTTAGCGCTTAAAATTTATGAAAACAATGACTTTTATCATTTTTGTAAACATGTGGGTGATGACCATGGACATCGTGACACATTTAGTATGATCTGTAGATGTAATGACACCGAGTTTTGGTCACAACTCGTTATTGTAAAAATGTCTTCTAATAGACGTCGTGTAACATTACACCAATTGAAATTAGACGTCTATGGACGTTATGTCCGCCAACGTGTAGGCTGATTTTATAGAACACAATAGTTCTATAGCTGTTACACTTAGTTGACCCTGTTTCTTAAAAATTGGTGTGATTTGTCCGTTTTTCCTTTCTACATGCATGTTTTCTTCCTTCCAAACTTTAACCATTAATTTGTACATCCGTTTCAGCAGCTCCTCTCCTCCGTTTATGATAACTTCGTTGTTAATTTTTACTGGCTACGGTATTTTGTTAGTTTTATTTACTTTAGGGTATCTATCTATAAATTCTGGATAGACAAGTGCGTATTTCTTTGCCTCTCTAAGTATTCCCTGTTATTCGTTCCTCTTCTGCATATATTATATGTCTCTTGCTCTTGTCTGATTTTGTAGAGATCCGTAATAGCTATTTGTATAACAAGGGAGGAAAGTGCTACTTTTCCTGCCGAGAATGAAGTTTACTGTCCGGCAGTAATCATTCAAGGGAGGAAAAGGCACTTTACCCCCATGTTATAAATATAGTTTTTCCACCTTCCTCAAATTAGTAACAAGTCATTTTTCATTTTTACTTAATTTATTTATGTAACTAACCAACAAAATTTATTAAAACTAAAACTAACAAGTAGGTACAATATAACTACCAACTGTCAAATATAAGTCAAATTATTAATGTAAACATTGTTAAATCAAAATAACAATTTACTGTTTTTTACCATTCTGCAAAATACAGGGTGTTTTATAAATAAACGTTAAAATGTATAGATACTTACGTAATAGAAAATAGATATTGTACAGGGCGTCAGTAAGTTATATTTCATGAATGAAATACCATGACGTCACTTTTACTTTTCCTCCCTAGGGAGGAAAAATATTTTCCTTCCTAGGGAAGAAAAGTACAACTTTGCTCCCTACAATCAGGTCCGGAAAAGTATACTTTCGGTAGAGGTAGGTGGAAAAATGTTTTCCCCAATCTGTTGTGTTTATATTTATAGTTGTTATATTTTTGTTTTATATATTCAAACAGCCTTTTGTTTTCCTTATTATTTATTTCTTACTGTTGCATTTGTTCTAAGATCGATGCATTTTGTTTTGTCTATGGAGTTTCTTTTGACTATAGAGTTGGTTTTCTGTTCGGTACCTATTGTTCTAGTTGTTCCTACCTTCCATTTACCATCCATTTATTTCTCGCGAGATTTTTTTTGTGGCATTCTTCATCAAACCGCCCTTCTATTATTTGTTCTTTATTTTCTATTATGATGATGAGTCTCTTCTTTTCCTTCTTTTCTTTTTTCTTTTCCTCTTTTTCATTTCTTCTTCTTTACATTTTCTTACTTTCCTTTTTCTTTTATTTCCCATCTTCTTTCACATTTATTTTCTATTCCTTTAGTTGTGTGTTTTTCTTGTCTTACCTCATGTTTCTGTCATTTCAGGTCCTACAGCTCTTATATCACAAATTTTTATCTTAATTTATTTAGACTCTCATTTTCTTATTGATAATAGCCCTTAAATCTTGATCTGGTTTACTTGTCTCTCTTTGGAATATTCTCTCTCTTACCACACAATCACTTTGTTTTGTTGCCTGTTATGTCACCTTCGCTTCATTCATCTCATTTAATAACTACTATAGTCAATTCCTTTGGTCTGCTACACATTTTACTATATTTTCTTATTATTTTTTTTATGTTACCTTTTTCTCTTTCAAAATAATTTATTAGACTATACTAAACAATAGGGTACTGCAAACCTAAATCTATTAGCTTAAATTCAGTCTGTTACCTTTTTCATTTTTCCACCTACATATCAGGCAACCCACAATACTTAGCTATTCTAATTTAATTCCATATTAGTTCTTTTACATCATTCTTAATTCTGGTTAACATCTCTGTAATTTAAGATTATAAACTTGCACTAAAATTACATCAAACTTGGTTGAGTTTGTTCACTCCCCTACCATATACCACATCAAACTCATAGTTCGCTATCTCAGATACTCAGTCATTCTAGATTCTCCATTACAAATTGACACTAACAGATAATTTATCCTATATTAGTTAGATATCATTCCATTATTCACCCACACATTAACCACTACTGATGGAAGCCTTCATGGTATTTTTCCTTGAATGATTTTATTCCATCCTAAACAACATAAAGTGTAATTAGATTTTTCTGTCACATATTTTATTTTCCTTTTCGTTGCTAATTCATTACTATTTTATTAATTCCATTGTTTACAATTATTTCTTTAATATTGTCATCTACTCTTGATCTGTATTCTTTTAGTTATTTTAACTTTAATTTTTCCACAATTTCCTTTACAATTTTAACAGACAGAATCATCATTACAACAGTATACAGCCAAATTTAAACATTCCTCATCATGTTAGGCAACCAACAGTACATATATCTATAACATTTAAAATTAAAATCTGCTTTATTTACCATCCAATCTCTCCACTTCAGGTCATTTATTGTTTACATATAGTATATATCTCATTCTATTATACTAAATTAAACTTTCACCTTTAAATTTTACAATCGATGACGTCACGCTTCTAACCGTGAAATATACCAATCTTATTTCCAACAAACCAAAAGTTTTTTCTGGATTAGAGAGTTGCTATTTTAGACTTTACAATAGATTCTCAACATATTTTTTAAACAGTTTTAATTATATTTTCAATCAGTTATTACCTACCTTTACATTTTAATTAAAATCCAAAAATTAAAACTACACTTTTTGAAGTTCGTAACCAAAAATTGACTTTACCTTGTCTTGTCATGTCACTCTTTGTCATTCCTTTTCCTTTTATATCAGTTGGTCTGTGCTAATTGAAATGGCAAGTACCTAGTTTTTTCGAGCAGAGAAGCATGTTGCTCTTTAGGCACATACATAATTTAATCTTGTAACATCGACTTGTCACAATATTTTATCAAAATTTATAATGTAAGCCATATATTATGAAGTTACCACCTTCATTGGTGTGCTAGTTACAACTACTTTGCGGAATGTAAGTATTCTCCACATATTTTTCTCATTAACAGTCACAATTTTAACCTTTTTGCCTTAATCTAACGTGGAAATACTTCATTCCAGGCACTGAAGATGTTCTGTTCAGAACGAAAACGTTTTGCAATCCATGTGGATGACTTTTAGATAGTTTTTAAATAAACGATTTTATACCAAAATACAATTTGAAGTTTTTACTTCTTTATAGGTTTTTTTAAACTATGGTATACAGCCAACTATTGGGATTTTCCCATTGATTTTTTTTTAAATTACTTTACTTTTTTACTTAGTCCTAAGTCTTTCTACCTTTAGTTGTAAGGCTAGTGAAGTTGAGTTTGGCATTGTAGTCTCCATACTTTCCGATCTTGCGTTAGGTTTCTTGCACTTTCCGATGTCAATCCCTTCTTCTCGACTTCTTTCCTGATTTCATCTGCCCACATAACTCTTGGTCTTCCTCTTTTGTTTTTCCCCTGCACTCTCGTTTCGAACACTCGTTTTGTAAGCCTCTCGTTCGACATTCTACACACGTGCCCGAACCATCTAAGTTGTCCCTCCACTATTTTTTCATTAACTGGTTCCCGTTTTAGGTTTTGTCTAATTGTTTCGTTTCGTATTTTGTCTGTCCTCTTTCTGTTTGCTATTTTCCTCAGGAACCTCATTTCCATAGCATTGACTCTGGATTTTTGTCTCCCCGTCAATGTCCATGTCTCGCTGCTATACATGATTGTTGGTCTAACTACTGATTTAACGACTACCCTTTTTACTTTCTCCGGTATCTCTTTTTTCCCCAAAAATGTTGTTTTCATAGCGTTAAATAAGCTTCCTGTTCCTCCCATTCTCTCGTTTATTTCCATGTCTTGTTTACCATTTGCTTCGATTATTACTCCTAGGCATTTAAAATATTCCACTTGTTCTAGTTGTATCCCGTCTAATTCTATTGCATGTGTCTTCCTCGCATTTGAAATTATCATTGTTTTTGTTTTCTCTGTATTAATTTTCATATTTATGTTTGATAGTAGTTCTTCTTCTAGGATTTCAAGATTGTTCTGTAGGTCTTCTCTGTTTTCTGCTATCAATACCATGTCGTCTGCGAATAGTAGCTCCGATAGTTGAGTCCGTTTCATTTGCCAGTATCCTAATGTTAGTTTTCTCATTCATCTCTTGGCTTTCTTTATCGCTTCATCCAGTACCACTGAAAATAGCAGTAGACTCAGCACGCATCCCTGTTTGACGCCTTGACTTGTAGTAAATTCTCTGGATTCCTCGTTATTGGTTCTTATTGTATTTGTATTATTTTTGTACATATCCTTTATTACTTCTATTATGTGTCTGTCGACTCCCCTTTCTTTTAGTGTCTTCCATACGTCCTTTCTTCGGATTCTGTCAAACGCCTTTTCCAGGTCAATGAAGCACATATGTATCTCTCTATTCTTCTTGATTACCTTCTCATTTACTTGTCTTAATGTGAATATTAGGTCTTGCGTGCTTCTGTCCTTCCTGAATCCACACTGTGTGTCTTCCATAGTTGTTTCTATTTGGGTTTTTATTCTTGTCTCTATTATTCTTGCGAATACCTTCCCAGGGATACTTGATATGGTGATACCTCGGTAATTATTACAGTTTCTCTTGTCTCCCTTTTTGTGTATTGGTAGTATAATATCTTTCTTCCAGTCCTTTGGTAATTCTGCTCTATTTATGATATCATTCATTAGTTCTTTCATGCTATCCATTCCCTCTGTCCCCATGAATTTTATCATTTCCGGGGTGATATGATCCTTGCCTGGTGCTTTGCCCAATTTTACTCTTTCTATTGCTTTCTCTAATTCCTCTCTTGTTATGGATTCCACTTGTTGTTCTTCATTCCTTTCTTGTATCTCCCCTATGTTGTCCGCGTCTGCATGAGTTAGCTCTTTGAAATGTTCTCTCCATCTTTCCATTATTTGTTTTTCTTCTGTTAGTACGTTTCCATTCTTGTCTTTTATATTCGGCATCGTGTGCTCTTTCTTTTGTCTGAGTTGTTTTAATGCGCCGTAGAAGAGTTTTTGGTTTTCCCTATAGTTTTTTGTCATTTTTTGTCCAAATCTCTCCCATGACCTTTCCTTTCCTGCTTTCACCGCTATTTTAACCTCTTTCCTTTTTTCTTTATATGCCTCGTAATCTTCCGGGTGTTTTGCACTTAGGTATCTCTTCCATTTTTCTTTTTTGTTCTTTATTTTCTCTCGTATTTCTTCCGTCCACCATTCCGTTCTCCTCATGTTAGTATTTGCTATTTTTGCTTTCCCACAAGTTTCCTCAGCTGCTTTGATTATGCTGGTTTTTAGATATTCCCCTTTTTCTTCTATATTTGTGTTTTTTGCCCTACCTTTCAGAGTATTATCTAATTTTTCTTGGAATTTCTTCTTATATCTTTCCTCTTTTAATTTGTAACTTCTTATTTTTTCGTTTACTACCTTTCTTCTCTTTTCTTCTTTTTCTTCTGTTGTTCTAATTCTCAATATTACTAGATGGTGGTCACTGCCAATCTCTGAGCCTCTTTTCACTTTCGTATCCTGTACTCTTTTCCATTTGTTGCTGCTTACCAAAAAGTAATCTATGATTGATTTTTCGTTTTTGCTGTCTTGTACTCTCGTGTATTTGTGTACTTCTTTATGTTTAAACTTTTTATTTGTTATAACTAGTTTGTTCTCCATACATATTTCTATTATTCTTTCACCATTTCTGTTTAGTATTTCTTCTCCTTCTTTTCCCATGCACTCCTCTATTCCGCTGTTGTTGTTTCCGACTCTACCGTTTAGATCTCCCATTACAATTATGTTTTCTTCCCCATTATCAATTTGCATTTGGAGCTCCTCGAAAAATTTTTCTTTCTCTTCCTTTCTTGCATCTTCATTTACTCCGTAGGCTGTTATTATTGTCCATATTTCTTCGTCCATCAGTTTCATTTTCACCGATAATATTCTCTGGTTAACATATGTTTCTTCTATAACGTGTTGTAGTCTATTCGGTGCAATTATTATCCCGACTCCTTCTTTTGCTCTCTCTTTTGTATCCGCTCCTACCCAAAGTAACCAATATCCTTTGTGTATTTTCTTAAGACCTTTTCCTTTCATCTTCCTTTCCTTTATTCTCAGTATTTCTATTTTTTGTTTTATCATTTCTTCTACCTCTTTTCCGTTGATGCTTCTCACATTCCATGTTCCTATTTTTATCTCTCCTTTCTTCTGCAATCTAGCTTTCCCCTTCTTTTTTATTTTCATCCTTGTTTACTTGTGCATCATCTTTTTCCCTATCGCTTTTCCCATTCATTGTCTTGGTCGTGATTGTTGTGTGTCCGGTCTCATTATTTTCTATTACTTTTTTGGAGTCCTTTCCCCGATGTTTCTGTGAATTTGTATAATTTTCTCATTATTATGGTCCCATTTCCACTCCTTCCCATTAATCTCCAGTTTCATATATCTTATCTTCGTAGTATTACCTTTGTCTTTTTCTTCTTTTGCCATTTTCCTAATTTTTGCTTGTATTTCCCTTTCCTTTCTTGTTAAATCTGATTCTATATACACCTTTTGTCCCTGTAGATTCTTCAGTTTTCCTTTGTTTTTTAGTACACTTAGCTTATCCGTTAGGTTTTCCATTTCTGCTACAAAAATTTGGTCCCCGATCTTCATCGCTCCTCTAAGTTTGACCTGTAATTTCAGATTTCTTCCTATGAAGTGTTCTACTGACTCTACTGGTTTTATGTCGTTAGGATCCAGTGTTAGGCCCTTTAATACTATATTATTTCTTCGTCTATCTTTTTCCAATTGTTCTATTCTTTTGTTTGCCATTTTCAAACCTTCTTCCAATTTTTTGTTGTTTTCTTTTAGCTCTTTAATATATTCCATCGTTTCCTTTTGGTCTTTCCGTATGGTTCTTATTTCTGCCAGCATTTCATCATTTTTCCACATAACTTCCCGCATCATTTTAATCATCTCTTCATTTGTATCGTTGCTTTTATTCGGTGTTCGTCTCGTCATATTACTTTTTTCAAAATGCAATTCATCCCTTTTATATTTTTTATTCTTCGATTCTTCGTCGCTACTATATTCGTTCCTTCTATTGGTTTCCTTTCGAATTGTTATAGATGAAAATATTGTCATTAAATAGATCGCTCTTCAAAACCACTTCATTCCAATTTTCATGATTCTGTTACCTTTAGTTCTCGAGATATTGTATAAATGAATAAAAAACAATGTAAATTAATAAAAACAATATTCAATACAAGTCCAATCAGATTAAAGAGCCAATAAAAGCCTAGATAAGCAGTTGTGTGCATAGGCGTAACCAGGGGGGTTTGGGGGGTTATAACCCCCCCCCCCATTGGGATCTACTTTGAGCTCTATACGCTTAACACCATACCCCCCAGAGACCTTTCAGTATTCTTAACCCCCCCTTAGGATCATCCTGGTTACGCCGTTGGTTGTGACAAGTCGCTACAAATGATTATCTGTGATTTAACAGTATTGTTACTCTAAACTACACGTAAATTGAAATTAAGTTCAAGACGACCACTTAAAATATACTTCACCATTATAACACCGTATACACAATAGATTTAGATACATGGTCAAGTAATTTCATTCAAATACAATTTATCGCCTCCATTTAATTATCTCTATGATAGTAATAAAGTATGTATTTTATAAAAACTCATAGACAAAAGTATTACATATTTTGAAATTATCATGTGAAGTGAAATTTTTGGTGCTGCAATCTTTACCCCCCCCCGTGTCATATGAGTAGTATTTATTTTCCTAATACGATGTTTTAAAGTGTCATATATGTAAATGCTCGATACGATTTTAATCTGTTATGGACTATATAGTGACCAATATCATTTTTAAATTAAATCTTATCAAGGTAAGTATTCACTGTTCTAGCGACATACGCACGTGCGTTAGTCCACTATGACTGGCACATGGCAAAACATGATCTGAAACATTTTTAATGTACAGCTGGTTCCTAAAAAACTGATACGACTCTTAGTAAGATTTGATCATTTTGAGCAGTTTATTTGATTGGTTTGACGTTATATTGTATTTGTTATGACAGACAAATAATAAAATAAACAAGCAAACAACAAACAACTTATTACATATTCATAAATTGTAATAATTATTAAGGTTTAATTTTTGATATTATTTTGAATTCTTGCAGTTTTCGCATCTTCAAAAGGATTCTCTTCTAATCTCTCCAAAAGCGTACGATCTTCATGAGCGGTATTTTTTTAGATAGGTATTTTTGGTCTTTTAGAACCTTGCTTTCTTTCGACAGTTTCTTGTTCTCTCTATCTTTTATTAATATTAAAAACTGTTGTTCTGCTTACGTTAAAATGGCTCTTTACGGCAGATTGTGATCAACCATCTTCTAATTTCGTTACAATTATTGCTTTAGTTCTTTGCTAGCATGTGGAGCCATTTTTTGAGGTTGAACAGAATAAGTTATCTGACAAATTTTTTTGGCAGTGCCAGTGACAGTATGTAAATAATAAGTATCCTTCAAAATACACTGCCTAATTTTCTACAAAATACGCTTTAAGAGTTTTTTTAGGAACCAGCTGTACATGTCAGCTCGCATTCGCTTACTCACCTCCACATTTTCCATAGGCGTAACGAGGGGGTTTTGGGGGTTATAACCCCCCCCCCTATTTGGATGTACTTTGAGCTCTCTACGTAACACCATTACTATTCCATACCCCCCAGAGACCATCAAGTAGTTCTAACCCACCCCCCCCCCTTAGGATCATCCTGGTTACACCTCTGACAGTTTCAGTATGCTCTTTCAAAGCAATATTACTCTAACACTATGCCGCCACCACCAAAATTAACGCTCTGTATGAGGTTACAACTGGCATACCATATTGAAGTTCACCATATTGAAGCAAGATTGACAAAACTTCGTCTATAAAAGAGTTGTCGAACGGTATGCCAGTTGTAACCTCATACAGAGCGTTAGTTTTAGTGGTGGCGATACAGTGCTAAGCAGCGGTATTGCTTTGAAAGAGCATACCTACCGAAAATGTGGAGGTGATTGGGCGAAAGCGAGCTGACATTTACATTGAAAACATTTGAGAAGATAATGTTTTACGATTTGCCAGCCACATCGAATATGAAAGCTTAGTTCTCATGCATGATAACGTAGGTACTTTATGTCACTAGAATAGTGAGTACTTATCTTGATGAGATTAAATTGAAAAGATTTATTGGCGACCATATAAGCCACCATATATATATATCAGATTTAAATCCGATCCAGATGACTGACTGATAATAACATACACAGCGGAAACAAGAGCAGATATAGCGAAAACACAAATACTGCTGGAAACAGCAGAAATCGAAGTCTTACGAAAAATAACAAACCGTACTCTAAAAGACAGAGTAAGAAGTGAGGAAAAACAGAAAAATAAAATAGAATCAACACATAGAAAGAATGACGGAAAATATAATATGTAGTATGAATAGCAAGAGACAAATCGCCAAATGGAAGAAGATCATTGGGACGACCGAGGAAACCCGTAGTAAAACAGGCATTGAGCTTATTTATAAAGTAGCAAGAAGAAGAAGAAGAATCCGATCCAGCACTCTAAAACATAAATTTCACTTCAATAATATGCAACTTTGTCCATGAGTGTATAAGTATTATTATATTGAAATGGTTATTATTTTAGCTATAACCTTTACACGAAGCACGTCGACAGCCATTATGGAACCTGGCCTTAGCCTTCTACGAAGACACTCCGATATTCCTCTTAGCAACTCAACTCTTATTCAACTAATAGATAATAGTCTTAACAGGTTTAAATATAACACCTATATAATTTCCAAAGAACAAAGACTACATGTGACTTACGAAAAAGCCGTAAATGATGCCGACAATCTAGCTGCAGGATTGATAGAACTTGGCATGGAACCGAAGGACAGAATCGGAATGATCATTCACAATTCTGTTGAAAGTATTGTTGCCAATTTTGCATGTATCAGAGGCGGGTTTGTAGCGGTAAGTAGTCATTTTTTAAATGTTACTGTCTGCAAGGTCTTTTTGTAACCCGTGTTGAGCTGCCCCCCCCCCCCACTTGCAAAAATTAAAAAACAAATAGCTCTGATTTATGAGCTATTTATGAGCTTTCATATTCCGCAAACTAAAAATTTTGAGCTCGTTCCACTGAGCAGGAATTTAATACTTTAGTGGGGGGGCTGAGTTACTTAAAAATAGGAATATTGAATCGGTTTTTGCGGCAGAATTACGAGCTATTTATGAGCTCTTGAAATTATATAGTTTCGATTTTTGAGCTCATCCCCTTCACCCCCAAATAACCCTTTATTGATTTAACTTAAGAGAAAAATGCTGAGAAAACTTAAAATATATCGTATTGCGGATATAATTCCTATAGCTTATATACTCTAAGAATAAACTATTAAATCACGTGCATTTCGATTATTGAGCTACAACCCCTTCGCAAGAAAACCACCCTATCTTCCCGGCTTAAGAGAAAGTTGTACTTAAATGCATTAAATTAATTATTTGGCGACTACATATCACTTAATAATTTATAAGCTTCCAAATTACGCGCATTTAGATCAGTAAATTGCAATTTATTTTGCATAGTGCAGTCACTGAAGGTAAAAATCAACGATTACCCTCAATTTCGGTGAACCTTCATCGATTTTCACGAAAATTGGTCAGTGGTTAGAGGATACCTCAAGAAACAAAGGTGACATGGTACCATCTTGCGCCTTTACCCTGGGGGTGGATACCGCCCCTTCTCGGGGGTGAAAATTATTTTATAAAAAATAACTGCACAAATCTATAAAAGAACAAATTATAAGCAAAATTTATAATATAAAGTTATTAAAATAAGTCAATACTTTTTAAGTTATTAAAGATCAAAAATTTTAATTATTCGTGAAAAAAATGCATGTTTTGAAGCGGTTTTTCGTAAATCACTGAAAAAGTGTAAGTTTTTACAAAAAAGTTAATAGTAGTTTAATTCGTATAGCTTATATTCTAAGAATAAACTCTTAAATCACGCGCCTTTCGATTATTGAGCTACAACCCCTTCGCAAGAAAACCATCCCATATTCCCGGCTTAAGAGAGAGTTGTACTTAAAATAATTTAAATTAATTATTTGGCGACTAGATATCGTTTAATCATTTATGAGCTCGCAAAATATACGCATCTCAATTATTGAATTGCCAGTTTCTTTCTATAGTGCAGTCACTGAAGGTAAAAATCAACTATGACCTTCAATTTCGGTAAATCTCCATTCATTTTCACGAAAATTGGTGAGCGGATTTTGATGCTATCAACTTTTTCTGGAGCTCATTTTTGATAGGTATTTCTCAGTACTTTGACAAGTATTTAGTACCTAAGTGTTATAAAATGCACCTCTTTCCCGTTATTTAAGCTTGAATTCTTAGATTTGAACAGTCGCAGAAAAAAATATACATTTAATTACCAATAACTTACTTTAAATTAACATTAAAGGGTTTTTCAAGTAAGCTATTTATTATATTTCTTATTAGCTTCAATTCTAGTGATAAAAACTTTTTTGTAAAAACTTACAATTTTTGAGTTATTTATGAAAAATCGCTTTAAATCGTGCATTTTCTTTCACAAAAATTAAAATATTTGATCTTTAATAACTCAAAAAGTATTGATTTATTAATAACCATTATATAAAAAAATTTACTTACAATTTGTCCCTCTCTCGATTTGTGGGGTTATTTTTAATAAAGTAATTTTCACCCCCGAGAATGGGTGACATATACCCCAAGCTAAAACCGCAAGTTGTTATTGTCAATTCGTGAAAATGAATGGAGATTTACCGAAATCGAAGGTCATAATTGATTTTTACCTTCAGTGACTGCATTATAGAAAGAAAATGGCAATTCAATAATTGAAATGCGTATATTTTGCGAGCTCATAAATTATTAAACGATATGTAGTCGCCAAATAATTAATTTAAATTATTTTAAGTACAACTCTCTCTTAAGCCGGGAATATGGGATGGTTTTCTTGCGAAGGGGTTGTAGCTCTATAATCGAAAGGCGCTTGATTTAAGAGTTTATTCTTAGAATATAAGCTATACGAATTAAACTACTATTAACTTTTTTGTAAAAACTTACAGTTTTTCAATGATTTACGAAAAACCGCTTCAAAACATACATTTTTTTTCACGAATAATTAAAATCTTTGATCTTTAATAACTTAAAAAGTATTGACTTATTTTAATAACTGTATATAATAAATTTTGCTTTTAATTTGTTCTTTTATTGATTTGTGCAGTTATTTTTTATAAAATAATTTTCACCCCCGAGAAGGGGCGGTATCCACCCTCAGGGTAAAGGCGCAAGGTGGTACTATGTCACCTTTGTTTCTTGACGTATCCTCTAACCCCTGTTAATCGTTAATTAAAGTTAATCGTTGATTTTTACCTTCAGTGACTGCACTATGCAAAATAAATTGCAATTTACTGATCTAAATGCGCGTAATTTGGAAGCTTATAAATTATTAAGTGATATGTAGTCGCCAAATAATTAATTTAATGCATTTAAGTACAACTTTCTCTTAAGCCGGGAAGATAGGGTGGTTTTCTTACGAAGGGGTTGTAGCTCAATAATCGAAATGCACGTGATTTAATAGTTTATTCTTAGAGTATATAAGCTATAGGAATTATATCCGCAATACGATATATTTTAAGTTTTCTCAGCATTTTTCTCTTAAGTTAAATCCATTAAAGGGTTGTTTGGGGGTGAAGGGGATGAGCTCAAAAATCGAAACTATATAATTTCAAGAGCTCATAAATAGTTCGTAATTCTGCCGCAAAAATCGATTCAATATTCCTATTTTTAAGTAGTGGGGGTGGCTGACTCAGGCCCCCCCCCCCACTAAAGTATTAAATTCCTGCTCAGTTGAACGAGCTCAAAATTTTTAGTTTGCGGAATATGAAAGCTCATAAATAGCTCATAAATCAGGGCTATTTATTTTTTTATTTTTGCAAGTGGGGGGGGGGGGGCAGCTCAACACGGGTCTTTTTGTACACGTGAGCAGTTAATTTATCATCATCATCATGCAACCCCTTCCGTCCACTGCTCTTCAATTTTTGCCACTCTCCACGGTTCTGTGTGCCTTGTTGCCATTTCTTAGACATTCGTTTAATGTTCGTCCATCGAGCGTGTTGGTGGTCGTCCTGTACTGCGTTTGTCTTCTCTTGGGCGCCAGTCAATTAGTTTTCTGATCCATCTTGAGTCTTTTGGTCTCGCTACTAGTGCAGTCAATGAGGGTACTTGGCTCCGAATTCCATCCTCCTACATCGATTTACTTGATTGGTATTTTTACCAGTAAGTAGACAATATCATATCTCAAGAAACAAAGTTTACCCTATATACTATTGCGCTTTTATCTTGGGGGGCGGTTCTTACCCCTCCAATGAGGTGGAAAATTTTTTTATCAAAATAACCACGGAAGTGGCTAGAAGACCTAATTCTAAACAAAAACTGTTCTACAATAATTTTTTTTCGGAAACTCAATACTTTTTGAGTTATTCGTGGTTGCAAATTGGCCATTTTCATTAAAAAATGACACGGTTTTTTGCGAATACCTAAAAAAGTATGCATCTCACTAAAAAACCTATATAAACCATTTTTGTAGCTTATAAAAAAACAGAGATTCCTTTCCTCATAAATCTTCTAGTTATAATACAAAAAGAGATATGGTAAGTGAAAAGAGTTGTTTTTTAATGGTTACTCAAATCGGTGTATTCAACTTGAAATAACAGAGAAACGGTCGATTTTAGGTGTATAATGCTACCAATACCTTTTGTAGTGCTTAAAAATACCTTTAAAATATGTAATATTAAATGTCGATTACATTTAAACTAAGCGAGATATCCTGCAAAAAAATTGTAGACTAATGTATTTTAAGAAAAAATGAGAAGTATATTTAACCCCAATATAGAAAACAAAAAGGACTCTACTATATGCAGTCACATTCCGTTTTCATTCGTCCAGGAAAAGGATAGAAAGAAACTTCCTAGTTCTCCAATCTGAGTAAAGATAGAAAAGTAAAAGAAGGTTTTGCTTGTTTTCGATTCAGAGGGATGCACAATCGCTGGACAGCTGTTTCTGCCATTGCAGGTTTCCTCAACAGCGCTAGAGTGCACACCTCTAAATCGAAAAACCGCTAGCCCATCTATTTAAGGGAAATTTCAAACATCTTTGAAATCCCCATTGGGGTGCGATCCAGCGACATCTTTTAAACAAATTGAAAAGTCTCAGTTGCAGAATTCACCATTATAATAAAATTAAAATGGTAAATAGTTATTTAAATCTGAAATTTTTCTTGTTGAAAGTTCTTTCTGGTACACCCTTAATCTGCGACTTTTACAATTTATAAGACAGCAGACGACGAATATAGAAAACAAAAAGGACTCTACTATAATATGCAGTCACATTCCGTTTTCATTCGTCTAGAAAAAGGACAGAAAGATAGTTTTTTAGTTAGGTCCATAGTTTTTAAGGTATTCGCAAAAAACCGTTCGAGAAGGTGTTATGTTTCAATGAAAATGGCCAATTTTTACCACGAAAAACTCAAAAACTATTGAGTTTTCAAAAAAAAAATATAGAACAGTTTTTGCTTAGAATTAGGTTCTCTAGCCACTTCCGTAGTTATTTTGACCAAAAAAATTTTCCACCTCCGAGATGGGGTTGGAACCGCTCCCTCAAGATAAAAGCGCCATAGTATATAGGGAAGACTTTGAATTAGGAGATAAGTAGAGGCTATTCCCAAAATTTCATTAAAATCCATACAGTAGGATAAAATTCGCCGGTAATATCCTGTTCTTGCTCTCATTGACTGCCTTATACGTGACCTGCCCAATTCCATTTCAGCATGGCTATGCGTTCTACGACATCAGTGATACCTGTACATTTCCTCAGATCTTGGTTCCCTATTTTGTATTTTTTTGTCACGCTGAGAATCGATCTTTACATAGTCATTCGTGCCACTCGCATTTTAAAGTGTTGTTGTTTTTGTGAACGTGAGAGTTTCTGCTCCGTATGTCATAATGGCAAGAATGCATTGGTCAAATGTCTTGCGTTTCATAGCTATCGGGATGTTACTCTTAAAGATGTCTCCTATTGAACCATACGTACATTTATGTACAGTCCCATTTTCTTCGCTGCTTTTACTATTTTTTGTACTATCTGCTGTAGCTCTTTTTCCTGTAGGAAATCTGTTGATTTTCTCTTCTCGCATTATTTTTTCTAGGCAACTTGAAGCTCTTATGATGACAACAAATGATGATAAAAAGTCCTTCGTTTGCTAGAAATTTGTCCAATGGTTGATTGTTTATTTTTACCCCGTTTTCTCTAAAGAAAACTTGTATTTTCCTAGTTCTTCAAGCGCCTGTTTTAATTTTTTCCTCTTTATTCGATCCTATGCTTGCTGGAAGTCGATGAATAGCGCTATCATTGGTAAGTCGTATTCACAGCTTTCTGCTTGAAATAATTAGAAAATAAAATTAAAATAATTCTCTGATTAGAAATACTTGATCCGTTGTTCTTCTCCCTCGTCTAAATCTGCACTCATATTCGCCTATTATATCTTCAACTCCTTTTTCATGTTGGTTTCATTGATTTTGATAGGATTTTATTTACGGTAGGCGCCATATCATAGGCTGACTTAAAATCAATGAAGAGGTGGTAGAAATCCATATTAAATTTTCGTAATTTCGTAAAATTCATAAATAATCGTATTATTAATATTTATAGTATTAAAAAAGTATATTGTCTAGGTTAACCTGAATCCCGCACTTCAACCCAGAGAACTGGAACACTGCATGAAAATCACACAAATGAAATGCCTGATAATAGTAGACCGCTATAAGGTTTTTAACATTCTTGGTATACTACAAAAAGTTATTCCTGAGATCGAGGACACAGTTTATAACCCAATTGAAGCCAAAGAGTTCCCCCACTTCAAACGGGTGGTTATGATTGATGATCAACTCCACAAGTAAGTATTCAAAACTGTTACATATTTATATTGTACATAATTGTCCTAAAATTAGCGCGTAATATCGATTTCTTCTTCCCTTGTATAAGCAGTTTTGAAGCAGAAAAATTCGTTAACAGGGTACAGGCAAGCGTCAGTCAACTATCAATATTCGTTAAAAGCACACGCAAAGATCTTTTTTCATACGCCGGCTTCTTCCTTCCTCACGCGCCAATTTGCAAATAAAGCGGGAGAGTGTGGAAAAATGTGTTGTGACGGTTTTATGGTAGTTGTTAACTCAAATGTTCATATATAAAGTTCTATTTCTTGCCCTTTTAACTTCATTACGGTCATAGCAAAATAGAAAGTGTTTTATTTACATAACCAATTTAACAGGCCAGAATTACAGCATCTTTCGGTTCATTAAAAGTTTCTCCACTTAGTAATCGAAGGCTTAGCGGCACATTGAACTTAATGCAAGTGAAAACCGCTGGAAAGAGAAACTGGTAACTACTCCAGACTCTCCATGAAGGGATGTTTAGACACCGGCATCCCTCCACCATCTATGGAAGATTATCACTCCATATCTTGCGCGGTAGGTCGATAATTCTTCTACCATTTTTTAATTTGTTCCTTGATATTTTAACGACTCTTGTGACCGCCATTCTATAGATATGATTGTCCCATTCATTTTTTATTTAGTGTCCACTCGTTTGTAGCCTTAACATTACATTTGGTTTTGATCTCGTCAGTGTTTATTCGGCCTCTCACCAGGTTTTCTGTAATTCTTCTGGGTATTCTCAAGGCTGCTGTTTCCAGCATTCTGGGTATTCTCCAGTCAAACTTTGTATGACTTCATCCATGATTAGATTGAATATTATAGGTCTTTTAGAAATCAAACAGAGCAAAAATGGGAAATCTCCAGGCCCTGACCAAATACCACCAGACTGGCTCAAACTTCTGGATGACGACAATGTCTCACAACTAACAAACATTTATAACCATATATACGAGACTGGAATAATTCCACAGATATGGTTAGAGTCTACATTTATTCCACTCCCAAAAAAAACCTAATACATCATCATGTAAAGACTTTAGACTAATTAGTCTCATGAGCCACTCTCTCAAGCTACTTCTTAAGATAATTTTTAATAGAATCAAGCAGAAATGTAAAGAGACAATGGGAAACAAACAATTCGGTTTCAGAGAAGGATTGGGAACAAGGGAAGCTTTGTTCTCAATGTTAACATTACTTCAACGATCATGGGAAGTACAGAAACCAATAATTTACGTCTGCTTTATAGATTTTGAGAAGGCGTTCGATAGAGTTCAACATGATAGGTTGTTTGAAAATCTAGAAATGATTGGAATAGATGATAAAGATCTGAGACTTTTACAACATCTATATTGGAATCAAGAAGCTTCTATTCTGGTAGACGGCAAAGAAACAGACAAAATTTGCATTCAAAGAGGTGTCAGACAGGGTTGTGTGTTATCCCCAACTTTGTTTAACGTATACTCAGAAATAATTTTTAATGAAGCCTTGGAAGGACAATGTGGAGTTCGAATCGGGGGAGAAACTATTAATAACATCCGATATGCAGACGACACCGCGATCATGGCTGAAAATATCGAAGATCTTCAATTTCTTATAGGTCGAGTCACTAGAGAATGCTCCAATAACGGACTTAACATAAATGCAACAAAGACAAAGTTACTTGTGGTTAGTAAACAAGACGTCGGCCCTATGCAACTAATTGTCAGTGATGAGTCAATAACAAAAGTTAACCATTTTAAATACCTAGGATGTTGGATAAACGAGACACTAAATCCGGATGAAGAAATTAAAACTCGTATAGAAATTGCAAGAGGAGCATTTATGAAACTTAGCTCTATTCTGAGCAACTCTCAGCTGAACTGACAACTAAGAATCAAGTTCCTAAAATGTTATGTGTATCCTGTATTACTATATGGATCTGAAACCTGGATCATGAAGGTTAACATGATGAACAAATTAGAAGCCTTTGAGATTGGTCGATCGTAGAATGCTCAGAATATCTTGGGTTCAACGCATTTCAAACAGAGAAGTCTTAAACAGAGTAGGTCAAGGCGAAGGTGACTTAATGAAGATGATAAAAAAGAGAAAACTTGAATGTCTGGGGCATATAATGAGAGGTAGCAGATACAGGATGCTGCAGTTAATACTCAATGGAAAGATCGACGGAAAAAGAGGAATTGGTCGAAAGAAATATTCATGGCTCCAAAACCTTCGTCAATGGACTGGCTTATCAGCAGATCAATTGTTACATGCCGCACAAGATCGAGAAAGATATCGGCAAATTGTTATGGAAGCTACCCGCGCCTAAAAATTTGGGCACGGTACTTAAAGAAGAAGAAGAAATCCCTTGTCTGTCTTATTCCATTGCCTGTGTCTATAGGTTCCATCAGCTGTCCATCTATTCTGTGTGTCCCCAGTAAGTTATCATTCCATAGATTTCGTGGTCTTTCCACTGATCATATTTTTATTGGGAACCGTCTCTCACCGTATTTACTACTCTATTTGCTGTCATTTGGCTAATACTTCTTCTTACCTAGTTCTTGATATTCTTCATTTTGCATTTCCGCCCTATATCTCTACTTATAGTTCTGTACAATAGTTGTCGCCGATTTTTCTAAGCAATTTCATCTCTGCTCTTTTTAGCATTCTTTTTGTTCTCTCTCACTGTTTCGAGTTTCACAATCGAGTTTTGTCTCTGCTGCTTAGATCCTTACAGATCTGATGACTAATCATGCGACATTGTTTGCTGGTTTTACTTGTTCTTCCTTTTCTCTTTCGAGCTTTCCTTATCTAGATAGATAGATAAATGGTCGAAAGACCCTTTACATGAATAAAATCTTTTGATAATATTTCAAACACACTACTTCTTATTTAAAGTATAGGAATTAAAGATAGAAAGATTGGAAAAAAATATAGAATAATTAATTGAAGATCCACAGAAGGAGAAAATACAAAACGTAGATATAGAAAGATATCGGCAAAATAACCACATACAGAATTGCCGAGATAGTACAGAACAAAATTTATGCGAATAAAGCGCTGCTGAGGCATCTTCAAATTGCGATTACTTACCAGTTGTCAATCAATTTCATAGAAGTTACTGCAAAGAAGCCGCAACTATTCAGGCAACGCTTTCTTACATTTTTTTTTCCAAAGAACAATTTTTGCACAGATTTCTAAACTATTTTCGACTCACTGAAAACAATCTGAACAAATAAATATAGATATAGATAGAATAAATACCAATATTATATTTTAGGGGAACTTGCTGCTTCAAATCAGTAATAGCGATGGGAAAAGCTACCGCCAAAAATAAACTAAAGGAATATCAAGCACAGGTTAAACCAGAAGATTTATCCCATATCATATTTACATCGGTAAGTAACTAGATTTATTACTTGGTGCATTAAAAGGAGAGTTAATGTTGTATTTATAACAAGATTGAGTTTTTTTGTAATAATACTTCTTACACTGCTTCTTCTTTTGGCTAAATTTGCTCCAGTTGACACTAGTTGCTTCAGTACATACCGAAATTGTCAGAAGGCAAAAATACAGCTCCTGGTCCAGATACCATACACACTAGATGCCTTAAACACCTTCCGGATACCGTCTTCCCGCTGCTAGTCAAAATTATCAATGCTAGTCTTCAGCTGGAATATTTTCCTACTTCTCGAAAAATAGCCAGCATGTTCATGCTCCCTATACCAGAGAAACCTCTCACTAGTACTGAATCCTATAGACCAATTTTCTGCTAAGCACTCTGGGCAAGATCTACGAGAGAATCCTTAAGGAGGAACACCAAGAGAAATAGCACATCATCCTTTGGATTTTGGATTTGAAGCTGGTTACTCCACACACAACACATTAATAAAAGTAGCAACTTTCACGTCTCAGGCAGTCAATGAACACCACAAGGTCTGATACCATATTCCAAATTGTATTAGTTCCTTTCATGTTCAAACACATTTTTTCTGTTATACTTATTCTGAATAGATCTTTTCTCTCATCTCTTATCATCCACCACTTGATTTGTTGTAGTTCTCTCCGATATTTTGGTTTAGTTTTAACTTTTTATTTCGATGTCGAGTACAAGCAAATTCAATCCAGTGTTTTCTATTTTGAGCCACTTGTTTCCAGTTGTGTCCTCCAAACTTCTTTATGTCATCAGCCCATCTCATTTGTGGCCTTCCTCTGCTTCTTCTTCCTAACCACGGTCTCCATTGTTGTATTTCGTGATTCCATCTTTTATCCTTAAGTCGGGGATTGTATCCCGCGAACTCCATTTTAATTTGGCAGCATGTTCTCTTTCGTATTTTACTTTGGTTTAGCTTCTAATCCATTTATTTGTTTTTTTTTGCCTATAAGCCTCACCTTGAGCATTGATATTTCCATCGCTCTTTGTGCATTTACTATTTTATCCATATTGGCATTGGTGAGTATCCACGTCTGTAAACCATAGGTAAGTATACATATAGACCTGGATCCCGCGTACCTGAAAATTTGTTAATAGCTTAACGGTGTCTAGCATAGGCGTAACCAGGGGGTTTGGGGGTTATAACGCCCCCCCATTTGGATGTACTTTGAGCTCTATACGCTTAACACTATTACTATTCCGTACTTCCGAGAGACCATCAAGTAGTTGTCACCCCCCCTTAAGACCATCCTGGTTACACCTCTGGTGTCTATTCGGACAAACTTCGATGTATGGGAACACTGGGACAGGGGAAGTTTTAATTGTGGAACAGGTTAAAAATTTGGAACGTCAGACAACGAAAACGTTCCATGTATTTTGTCGGACAGAACTTCCAATTGATTTGTTACCACTTTATTAAACTCTCATGCAAAAATCAGACTTGTATTTATCTTCAACTGGGTATTTTAATGAGTCCAACACGAAGAACATGTCAAATGACAGTTCAGTAGGTGATAATTTGCATGGGAGTTTAATGAAACGGGAACAAAGCGATTGGAAGTTTTGTTCGACAAAATACATGGGGCATTTTCGTAATCTGACGTTCCAAATTTTTAAACTGTTCCACAATTAAAACTTCCCCTGTTCCAGTGATCCCGTATATCAAAGTTTGTCCGACTAGACATCGTTAAGCTATTAACAAATTTTCAGCTTGATATTAATCAACTTTTTTTGGTACGCGGGATCCAGGCCTAATAGGGAGAATACACTGATCGTAAACTCTGGTTTTCAAATATTGTTCTATTTTAGTGTTTTTCAAGATCCAACTCAGTTTTCCAAAACCTGCCCACGCTAACCTTATTCTTCTGGTAATTGCCGCAGTTTTATTTTCTTTGTTGACTTTTATTATCTGTCCCAGGTAGATGTATTCACTTACTGTTTCTAAAATGTCATTCAACGTTATTTTTCTAATGTTGGGTGTATTCGTTATTATTTTTGTTTTTTCCAAGTTCATCTTAAGACCTACTCTTTCCGAAACTTGAAATAGCTGCGTCATCGTAGTCTGTAATTATTCGAAACTTGTAGCGAATAGTACAATGTCGTCAGCATACCTCAAATGACTAAGTTTTCTTCCATTAATATTTATTCCTTCGTCTACCCAGTTAATGTCTTTGAACACGTCTTCCAGTCCCAGTTTGAATAGCTTTGGTGAAATAACCTCTTTCTGGCGAACTCCTCTGTTGATTGGTATAGCTTTGGTTTTCTCATCATATTGTTAGCTTTTTCTTCTTCTACGGCACTACAGCCCAAATTGAGCCTTGGCCTTCTTTATTTTCTGCCTCCACCCTTGTTTGTCTGTGGCTGCTCTTCTCCATACACGGACTCCTAAAAGAGCTTGTGCGTCGCTGGTTATTGTGTCTTTCCAGAGCTTTCTTGGCTTTCCAACCGGTCTCTTTCCCTGCATCTAGCATTCAGTGCTCTTTTTGGTAGCCTATCCTCTCCCATTCTTATCACATGCCCGGCCCATTGCAATCTTTGTATTCTAATGAAGTCTGACGGGGGTGTTGCCTTTTAAAGTTGATACAGATCGTTGTTGTGTCGACTTCTGAAGATTCCGTTTTCCCTCACAGGTCCTAGTATTCTCCTCAATACTTTCCTTTCGAATGTGCCGAGTTTGTTTTTGGATGTTTCTTTCAGGACCCATGTTTCACTGCCATAGCATGCTATTGGTCAAATTAAGGTTTTATAGATGCTGATCTTTGTATTTCGGTGGATGTATTGTTACTGTTTCATTATTTTCATGAAATAATCACAAGATTACACAAGTACGATAAACTTAAAACCTTGGATTTGAAAAAATGTAGTTGTCCATATTATTAAATTTAAATATATCGCAAAAAATACATTTTTCTACGAGCGTGCAAAAATGTCTACTTTTGCGCACGCATTTTAGTTTAGAAAGTTTCACTTTCCCGCACGCGTGTTACTTTTCCGCACGCGTGTTACTTTTCCGCACGCGGTTTTTACTTTTTCGCACGCGTGTTAATTTAGATATGTTAATATGGCCTTAAAGTAATTATAATACATGCAATAAACTAATATTTAGATATTATTTACTAATTTATTTCAAATATATCTTATTGTGTTCCTGTTTTAATGAAATTAACGCGACAATTCGATGAAATAAAATTATTTTGACATAATATTCGAAAGTCAAATCGGTAGACAATAACAGTCGTTTTGAATAATCGTCATGGAAACCAAGATCGTCGTCATGCTAACTAATTATATTGAAAGTTTGGTTTTGACAACCTTGTCAAAGAATTAATTTGTGTATGTATATTCATATTAATTAAATTAATTGATTAAGATTTGGTAATTTTTTAAAGACTCTTAGAAAAAAGATTGTTCCTAACTCTTGCAGAAAGTCTCTTTTCCGCACTCGACTGCTTGCCGAACTCCCGCTTGGCGTCGTTCGGCAAACTGCAGTCGCCTGCGGAAAAGAATGACTTTCTGCACTTGTTAGGAAAATAACTATTTTCTACAACCGTGTTAAAAATGCAATTTATAGCACTCTATAAGGAGCGTTAAAAATGCTACTTTAAAGCACTAGTGCTTTAAAATTTTTAGGGCACTGCAGTTAAAAGTGGATTGTCAAATTGTGAAACGTCAAAATATTTATTTTTCATTTATTAACATTAATATTAATAGTACAACTTGCGCAATTTGAAAAAGGTGGTTTAAAAGGTTTTTTAAAATTTAATTTAAACTGTATTATTGCATGTTTAAAATGTTTGTAGAAAAAAACTATTAAAATTTGTTAGAATATACAACAATAAAAGTAAGATGTTATTCTATAGTTGTTATGATTTACGTATTGACAGTATAGGCAGTTTTGATGTAATGTCAAGAAAAATATAAAAATGGAATGTCAGTCAAGTTCAGGTAAAAGTTTTTGTAGATATTTTCGTGTAATTGAGAATGAATAAATTATAATTGTTGATATACAAGACGTTTGTAGAAAAAATATTGTATGATATACGTGTTAAAAAGTACATTTTTAAGGCACTCATGTGAATTGCAGAATTCGCTTCGCTCATTCTGCAAACTTTCACATGCGTGCCTTAAAATTGTACTTTTAACACTTATATCATAAATGACTATTAAGTGGCAAAATGTTTTTGTGTTTTATTTAAATTCATGCAAAAATCCAAAAATAGTTATAAACCTTCTCTTATAATTCTCAAAGACTAATTTTGTACTTACTCTTCAGGGAACCACCGGCAATCCAAAACCAGTTGGTTTGACACATTTCCAAATTTATAATACAGTCATATTTTTTGGTATGAGAGTTGCTTCAGACCGAAGACCAACAAGAGTTTGCTTCGTCTTACCCCAATTCCATGTATTTGGCATGGGATTCACCTTAATCAGCCTCAATTACGGCAACACATTGGTGCTGCCCTCTTTTTATTACAACTCAGAGAGTACATTAGAGGCGATTAGCATCGATCAGTAAGTTTTTTAATAATTATATTTATTTATTTAGCGCACGGCTTACATCACCGAGTAGGTAAATAAATTTAGATTGATTTATGCATTATAAAATACATCACAAACAGATTCAGGGGCGGTCCGTCAGGGTAGGCAAGGTAGGCGCTGCCCAACCTCTTCAAATGCACAATAATAAATTATTTATTAATGTAAATTACTTATTTCAAACTGTAATTTATAAATTTTGATACAATACCTAAGTATCTAAAAATCTAAAATAAAACAAAGCTACTTTTTAATTCATCTCCGAAGTTGTAATAATTTTTGTACGCTCCCCGTAGCGTAGCGCTACTACGACGGCTCTACCCTAGGACAGGCGCTTTTAAAAGTAGCCGAACAGAATTCGCATTTGTCTCACTCTTTACGCTAAGCACAGCGCTGTAATATTGTCGCTTGCCTGGCCGTGGTGGCGAGCATTTCCAATATTTTCGGGCTATAGGTAGGCTAGATTTTTTTGCCCCTTTGACATTGGTTGTGCCGAGCTGCATTTCGGACTGCCAATTGCATATTTTAGAATCCTAACTACCAATTCTGAAAAGAACGAAAAGTTCGAATTTTGTCATGAAATTTCGTATGTGGGGTTAGAATAATATTTATAACAATTTTCCGAATAATTTTTTGCGATATCTCTAACGCGAAACAAAATATTGAAAATTCGTCCTGTTTGTGAATTCGTAGTAGGCCGGGTTTACAATTAAATTTCAGTTGACTATCTTAAAAAATGTATATATATATATATATATATATATATATATATATATATATATATATATATATATATATATATATATATATATATATATATATATATATATAATAATCGGTTTATAACGTTCTACGACGTCTTCCGATTCCCAATCGCCATTGCTCTCGATCGTAGCACATGTCTTCGTTCAAGCCTCTTTCTCCGATTTCCCTATGGATTCCTTCTATCCAGCTTTTCCTAGGTCTTCCTCTCTTCCGCCGTCCTTTTGGTGCCCATCGTAGCACTTGCTTGGGTAATCTGTCTTCTTCCATACGTTGTACGTGGCCAAACCATCTTAGTTGCTTTGTTTTTATATCGTCCATTATTGTATGCTTTACATCCATTATCTCCAATATTCTTGTATTTCTGATTTTTTGTATTCTTGATATACCAGCAGATCTTCTCCAGAAGTCCATTTCAGTTGTTCTGAGCATATTTTCGGATTTTTCTTTAAGTGGCCAAACTTCGCTGCTGTATGTTATAATGCTCTTAACAATGCTGTTATAGATGTTACGTTTATTTTCTTTGGAGATACTTTGGTCCCATAGGATTTTGTTCAATAATGCGATAGCTTTCCTTCCTTGTGTGCACCTTTCTTGGATATTCTTGTCCAACGTTCCATCTTGTGTAATTGTAAGACCCAAGTATTTATATTCCTGACAGTGATTAATAGTTATTTCATTTTCCAACGCTAGATCCTGCTGTATACCTCCAACGCACATATATTCCGTTTTCTTGGTATTCACTTCTAAACCCCAGTTCCGGTACTCTTCTATGATTTTTCGGGTCATATATTCAATATCGTGATAATCCTGGGCCATAAGAATCTGATCATCCGCAAAACATAGAGTGTATAGCATGTTATCATCATTTAGCGGTATACCCATATTCTTACATCTCTTAAAAAATGTAAACCATCAAAATGAATGACTGCAAAATTTCAAATCTGTATTTATTTTGATAGCCGAAATATAAGGGTGTCTTCATCTTAAATGCGACACACTGTATACAGGGTGTTTGGCTTAACCCTAGATTCCTGTGGTCAAAATATGTCGATTTAAGCTAACTTACCTTAGTACGAAAGTTGATAATAACCGAAATACAGGGTATCAAAATTAAACTTTTATTTTATTTATTCTTGAATATTTCCTAACAGACATGGGATAATAATACAAAATTTGGAAAGCGGGGATTTTTTGGGACAAGAAATCTAAATTCGCCACCAAAAATGATGTATTATCCAGAGGGCGCCACATACGCCTTTCAGCGCTCATTTAATAGGTTCAATTTTTTTATTACCCACTCTACATACTTTTTAAATCAAAAATTTTATTCTGTTAATATTTTTACTTAAAAAAGGTATACTATATTCATCTCGCTAAACTCAACCGTTTTCGAGATAAACGCATTTTAAATCTGCGAGGCAACATAATTTTTTGCATAATATCAGTGTCGTTACACCCGAAAAATAAATTAAAATCATAAAAATTTACAAAAATGTATCTCAAATTTCTTCAAATGGAATTTACGATGCAATGACATAAATATGAGAACTGGCACAATTATTATGGTTTCAAGTTTATTTTTCGGGTCTAACTACAATGATATGCAAAAATTATGTTATATCGCAGACTTAAAATGCGTTTATCTCGAAAACAGTTGAGATTAGCGAAATTAATGTAGTCTTCTTCTTCTTGACTGGCTTTACAACTCGGGGTGAGTCTTCGCCGCATCCACTATGGCCCTCCATCGTCTGCGATCTTGCGCTTCGATTTGCCATTGTTGTACCCCAATCCTAGATAGATTGGTTTCAACATCATCCTTCCATCTTTTTCTGGGACGGCCCACTGATCTTCTACCGTCTGGTCTCTCGAAGAACACTGTCTTTAGCACTCTGTCTTCCTCTGATCTTACTACATGACCTGCCCATCTTATCCGATTAGCTTTTATATGTCTGACGATGTTTTCAGTACCATATAGAGTCACCAATTCAGCATTGCGGCGCCTTCTTCATTCTCCTGTCAATTTATCTCTTTGAGGACCAAATATCATTATGAGGACTTTCCTTTCAAATATCAGCAATTTATTTACTTCCCGCTGATGTGGAGTCCATGTACAGTCTTAATTTAGATTGTCTTTTCAGCAGCTTAGATCTTAATAATGATGATAGGGAGTATAATGCTATATTTCCCGCAGCTATTCTTGCTGAGACCTCTTTTTCTATGTGATTGTCCTCTGTGATTACTGCTCCCAGATATTTAAACTCTTTTACTACTTCAAAGTTGTGGTCATTAATAGTTACGTTCTGCCTAACTCTTGGTCTTGGATTTTTGGTCACCAGCATATATTTCGTCTTCTCTTCATTTATTCGAAGGTCCAGGTTACCTGTTTCCTCCTCGAGCTGTGAAAACACCTCTCTTACGTCTCTTGTAGAATGAGCGACTGCATCTAGATCATGATGAATGTAGTATACCTTTTAAAAATATTAAGAGAATAAAAATGTTGAGTCAAAAAGTACATGGAGTGGGAGATAAAAAAATTGAACGTATTAAATGAGCGCTGAAAGACGTATGTAGCGCCCTCTGGGTAATACATCATTTTTGGTGGCAAATTTAGATTTTCTCATCCCAAAAAACCCCCGCTTACCAAATTTCGTGTTGTTATCCCATGTTTGCAGCAAATGTTCAAGAATAAAAATAAAATAAAAGTTTAAGTTTGACACCCTGTATTTCGGTTATTATCAACTTTGGTACTAAGGTAAGTTAGCTTAAATCGACCAATTTTAAGCTCAGGAATGTAAGGTTAAGCTATGGCCCATTATTTACCAAACACCTTGTACCTATATAGGTACGTACTGTTATATTCCTATTTGACATAAGAAATAAAAGTCTATAGTTATATTTAAAATTCAAATAAAAATAAAGGTTTTCGTTTTTCTCGACCGCGGTCATGTAAATTTGGAACACCCTGTATAAAACAAATTTTGTATAGGTAGTTTTTAAGAAAGTGTTTCGGAGAAGTGTTTACGAACCCCAGGAACAATACGACTCAAGAAAACAATTAGAGTGATGTTTAAAAAGAAAGTGTTCTTGGAAAGGTTGTCAATAACCACCGATAACTCATATTCTAGTAAATAAGATAATAGGTTATTAAATTTGTAAAGAGGATTAATGTGGAAAGTAAAATTGAAATGGGGAATATTATTTTTTCTTGAAATCCATTAAAATATTTAGAAAAAGGAAAGTTTGTGTTGGTAAATACGGATAATTGAAAGTTGCTTGGGATTGGTTGATTTTTGAATGCTGGAAGGGGTATTTTGGAAGGAGGAGAATGAATGAGCAATGAGAGTCAGTGTGTTTTTAGCGATGGAGAGGCGAAGTCCAGTTTTCGAGAAGAGTGTACAAAAAAGTGAAACGCCGGGTTGGTTAGTTTTGTCTTTAAAAAAATAAAAAGTAAGATATCGTGGAACGAGTGATAGGCCGAGTCGAGATAGTATATAACTTCTTGAGTCTAGAGTATCCCGGTTTTGTTGAAGTGTTTGAAAAAGGTAGAACACGGCATCAGGAGAAGGCAGGAACGAGGGCTGTACGAGGCTTAGTTTTCAAAGGAGCAGAGGCATTACTGGAAGACTTGGACGAGTCTTTGGATCGCGACCCAAGCCAATAGGAAACGTGTTTTGTGTGAAGACATTGTCAAATCATCAGTAAAGGTCAGTCTATTTTGTTATGACATGAATGTATGGTTTGTGTATTAAATAACACATTGAAAATTGAGCTACACAATCACTATAAAAATTTCATCAAACCTCAATCAATTTGTTACTGATAAATCATAATAGTTCATTATAAATAAAATAAATTTGGAGACAAAAAGAATTAAGATTCCTATTTTTGTAATTGTTGTATTAAATAAAGATAAAAAGATAAGATATTAGAAATATTAAGCAGTTATTGCCATTTAGAAAAAAAAACGATTTTTATAATTTCTAATTGAAATCCGTATGTGTGTATTATTTTCCTCTCTTTTATCTATCCCGATTAGGAACCCACTGAGAAATACTTTGAAGCCACGAAAGTAAGTAATTGATATTATAATTTAGCCCTGAGATTGACACTAGATTGGTATTTGATCTGTTTGATTAATGAGATAATTATTGATTAATTAATTAAAATAAATTACATCTGAGAACATCATTAGATTTCAAAAGTAAGATCACAACAGTACATATATTATACACTATATGTGTCGCCTACCCGTATACTGAGGTCACGAGCCGCCACTGAAACAGATATCCAGTTTTTTATACATTCTATTGACCCTTGGGTGTCATTACAAAGTCTGTAGGGTCGCCTGTATATGCTCTACGTGCGCAGTCCTGTACTATGTGCCTGATCATCTGTCTTGTGGCACCACAGTCACAAGAAGACGAAGGAATTTTACCCTATCTGTAGAGGAAGTTCGCAAATCTTCCACAGTTTGTTCTGATGTTCTGATGAAGGACGTTTAAATTCGCCATGTTCATCTATGATGTCCGGTAGACTATGATAATGTGCATCTGTCTTACTTTCCTATTCTTCTCTTTATCGGGCATTTAAGTCAAAATTGGATTGCTGCAGAGCTTGAATGGATTTCAGAGGAGGTAACCTGGTTCTGAGACGGCTTCCAAGAATATCGGGGATGTCGATGTGGACTAGAAGCTGAATATCGACCAGGTGGGTACGCCTGCTATTTTTAACCGCACCGGTGCACAGGATTCTGCCACCGGATATATCAGGCTAAGAGTAGAGGATTTTAAGATTGATGTTAAGGAACAGATGCTTGTAGTGCCGCAGAGTTTCTGTAGGTAGAGTAAAACCTGTCATATGCGGATCAATGTGGTGACAGACCGATCCGGATATGAAAAAATCCGGATATCAAGACCACTACTTCTTTTACAGTCTCTGAAACGTTTTCTCCTTCATACATTCCAGTAATCAACGCCGTCAATAACTTTCGTCGATATACACGTTTTATAGATTTTATAATACATTATTTCGCCATCTCTTATATTTTTTTAGTGCGCTGTCCAACAGCAGGATTGCCTTTCTCGGTAGATTTCAGTAGATCCGGACGGCGCAGAACCGTCAGGATATGGGGAGGTCCGGATATGACAGGTCCGGATATGGCAGGTTGTACTGTATTATTTATATTGTTACGTGTTTTTAGTGTTGTTGCTGTATTCGTCTGGTACCTATTCTCTGAATGTGAGCGTTCTGTCTAGAGCCTAGAGTAACCCCAAGGTATTTCGGGTACATATTTATTGTGTTTGTGTTTCAATAGTTTGTTGTTAAAATACACTTTTAATTCTCTGTTTGCCAGCCTGTCGTTGAGATGAAAAGCTGGTACTTCAGTTTTTGTAGTACTAGATTTTAAAATGCTATCATATCAAATTTATTAATATAATTATTATTCTATATATTTATTGAGTATATTATAACCATATCATGTATTCGGAGTGATGTTATGTGGATAAAGAAAAACTAAGACTAAGTTGTTTTTGTTTCTCAAATGTACACTCAGGTGCAAAAAAATCAATCCACTTAAAAACTTGGTCATTTTTGATGTCTCCTTTTCCTAAACCTGTTGTCCGATTTAAGTGATTTTTTTAACATGCTGTAGCCATTCATTAACAATATCGTAATAATATGTATCTGTAATAATATTGTCGCTAGACAGGTAAACTGTCATTGCATACCGGGTGTACGAATCAAACTGTGTTTTTTTCTCAAAGTTGCATCACCCTGTGGACTATTCTAGCAATTATAAAATACTGAAACGTAATCCCAACTATAGCCTCAGGTTTTCATAACATTCTGTTTTTAGATTCACTCGCTTATATTGAACAATAAAAAAGTTACGTACTTTAACAACTGGCCATGTTCGTCATCAGTACAGTGTGTTTCTAAATAAGTGCGACAAACTTTAAGGGGTAATTTTACATAAGAGAATAATGACAGTTTGCTTAATGACGATTTATTTAATGCTTTAAAACCAGTTGAGATATGCAAATCAAATTTGGTGGGTTTTAAGACATAGTTATTGCACATTTTTGACATACAATTAAGAATTTAATATTCATCATTGGCGTGCAAACGGGTATTATGACGGTTCATATTACCCGTATGCACGCCAATGGTGAATATAAAATTCCTAATTGTATGTCAAAAAATGTGCAATAACTACGTCTTAAAACCCACCAATATGAACCGACATAATACCCGTTTGCACGCCAATGATGAATATTAAATTCTTAATTGTATGTCAAAAAATGTGCAATAACTACGTCTTAAAACCTACCAAATTTGATTTGCATATTTCAACTGGTGTTAAAGCAATAAATAAATCGTCAGCTTGTAAAAAAAATTGAACATCCCGTATCTCGGAAACGAAGCGTTTGCGGACATATTATTATAAAGCAAAATGTCATTATTTTCCCATGTAAAATTACCCCTTACAGTTTGTCGCATTTATTTAGGAACACCCTGTAGTGATGACGAACATGGCCAGTTGTTAAAGTACCTAACTTTTTTATTATCGAACATAAGCGAATGAATCTAAAAAAAGAATGTTAAAAAAACCTGAGGGTATAGTTGGGTTTTAATTTCAGTATTTTATAAATGCCAGAATAGTCCACAGGGTGATGCGAACTTTGAGAAAAAATCACAGTTTGATTCGTACACCCGGTATACAATGACAATTTACATGTCTAGCAACACTATTATTGTGGTGTCCACATCTAAGAATATTAAACAATTTAGACGGCATGAAAACCTTTATTCATTATACTAAATGAACATATGCTAATATCTGAATTACATATTGTAGGTTATCTGTGAAGTTGGTCATAGATAGATTTGTAGAGGTGGGAAGTAACATAACTGTTACAGGTAGCATACATTACATCCCTCCACACCAAGATCCGAATATAAAAACCACATTGTCATAGTCTTAATCATAAATCTAAACGATCAGGCGGTCTGATGGTTCTTCTCAATCTTTCCTTAATATTAGGTGACTGCAACCCAACGGTTGATTGTGATGCACTGTCTTTAATTGACGAAGGAACCGCACTGATATCTTCACTCGAAAATTCGGTTTCAACACTACCGGACACTCCTTGGGTCTCACTGGTATTTTTTAAGGTTACCAAAGCTTCAGTTTCACTTAAAGGTAATGGCGAACTTACAGAAGTACTTGGAACTGAACTTAGTGGATCACACGTATCTCTATCCTTTTCATCAGAAATTTTAGATATTTCTTCATCGTAAAAATGACCACATTTAACAATTTGGTCCAAATGTCTTTTCCATTCAAGACTTGGATTATCTAAAGGCTGACATAGAAATGTTTGATGTCCTAATTTTCTAACTATTTTACTCTTTGCCCATTTAGGCTTTTGTGCATTTACCCTGTAATCCCTAACATAAACATCTTCTCCTTCTATAAATTCTACCACCCTATTACCTTTATGGTATTTTATCTGTTGTTCTCTAGCTCTCAATGTCTTATCGTTAAATGTCAAAAAGTCAAATCTGGTTTTAATTTTACGCCCAAACATGAGATAGGCAGGAGTTTGAAATGTCACTGAATGAGGACTAGTTCTGTAAGAAAATAAATATTTTGAAATCAACTCAGATATACTCTTGCTCTGGGAGCCTGTTAACATTTTGTTTATTGCATATTTTAGGGTTTTAACTGAGTTTTCGGCCGCTCCGTTTGTCGCTGGATGATAAGGAGCTGAAGTTTTATGAATAATGCCATTATTTTTACAAAATCGCTGAAACTCCTCTGAATTAAACTGTGGACCATTATCTGAAATAATTTGATTTGGCAACCCAAATCGGGCAAAACAGTCTCGAAGTTTACCGATGGTATGTTCTGAGTCAGTCTTTGACATCTCATATACCTCGGGCCACTTCGAGTATGCATCTGTAATAACAAGATAATTCTTCCCATGATACGGTCCTAAAAAATCAATGTGAATTCTATCAAACACATGAGCTCCTTCTTGGAACTTAATTAAAGGTGCCTTCCGTGGAGTTGTAGTATTCTTTAAACATGCTTCACAAGATTTTACAAACAATTCAATATCTCCATCTAAGCCAGGCCACCAAAAATATTGCCTTGCTACTGTCTTCATTCGAACTATTCCGCTATGAGTACTATGCAATTCCTGTAAGATTTGTTTATGAAACTTGGAAGGTACCACTACCCTATACCCCCACATAATTAAATTATTATCAATGGTAAGCTCATTAGCCCTGTTAGCATATGCTTTCAATTCATCTGGAACTGTTTTTGGCCAGCCATCTCTTACATACTTAAAAACTTTGCTCAAACAGATGTCTGACCGTATTCCTTTAATTATTTCTACAGCGGTAACTGGTAATTTATCCTCTACCAGAAAATTAAAATAATCAAACTCAACATCACTTTGTACCTCCTTAGGTATGGAAAGAGGCAAGCGTGAAAGTCCATCAGATGTTTTATTCTCTACTCCCTTAATATGTTTAAAGGTGTAATGAAATCCACTTAAAAATAGTGCCCACCTCTGCAGTCTCCCTGCTGCCATTTGCGGAATGCCCTTTGTCTCTCCGAATAAGGCCATCAGTGGTTTGTGATCAGAACATAAAAAGAAATGCTTCCCTAATAAATATTGATAAAATTTTTGTACACCCCAATATATTGCCAAAGCCTCTTGGTGTATAACGGAATACTTAGCTTCATGTTTGCTTAACACTCTTGAAGCAAAACTGATTGGCTTCTCTGACCCATCTGGATACACATGCATTAAAACAGCACCTAAGCCCACGCTGGAAGCATCACAAACCAATTTTAAGTCCATCTGTGGATCATAGTGTGGAAGGCCCGCACCTGAAGAAATTTCCCTCTTTGCCTTTAAAAATGCATTCTCACACTCTGAAGTCCACTTAAAACGTTCATCTCTTCTTAATAACCTATACAATGGCTCCAGTACTGTTGATAAGTTGGCCACAAAACGACCATAATAATTGATCATCCCGACATATGCCCTAACTTCAGAGATATTTTGGGGTCTGGGGCACTCAATAATGGCTTTAATTTTTCCTGGATCTTTATGTAACCCTTCCTTATCAATAATATGCCCCAGATACCTTATTTCAGGCCGGAAAAACATGCACTTATCTAAATTTAATTTAAAGCCTGCCTTCTGAAGTCTATTAAAGACATTTTCCAAATTTTTTAGATGCTCCTCTCTATTAGGACCTGTTACCACAATATCATCTAAGAAATTAATAACATTTGGAATACCTAACAAAACTTTTTCTACAATTTTTTGAAAAATGCTACAGGCCGGTCTTGTACCATATGGTAGCCTGTTTACCTGATAAATACCTCTGTGTGTGCTCCAACTTAAAAGTTTTTTTGTCTCCTCCGTTAGCTCCAATTGGTTGTAAGCATTTTTGAAATCAAGTTTTGTAAAAAGGTGCCCACCCTGGAGGGCTGCAAATAACTCCTCCACTCTTGGCAATGGATGCTTGACATCAATTAGAAATTTATTTACGGTTATTTTGTAGTCAGCACATACACGGATTTTGCCTGTCTCCTTGACAATGGGAATCAGTGGGGTGCCCCATTCATCATTTTCAATCAAGGTAATGACACCCTTACTTTCAAGTTCATCTAATTCTGCATTAACATCCCTTTTAAAAGCAAAAGGTAATGGCCTTGGTTTGCAAAATATAGGTTTTGCATTTGGTTCCATTTTTAAGTCAACTTTTTCAAACCTATAATGCCCTAATTCATTACTAAAGAGAGAACTATATTTTTTTACTAACCTGGCTATCTCTGCATCCTGATCTATTTTATTTATATTAATGTTAGGAACTCCCGGTAATTTAATCTCGAAATTAAATGTCTTCATTAAATCTCTACCAATTAAGGCTGTTGTTCCATTTTTTATTATAATTAACCTACAGTTATCTACCCTAACATTATTATATTGAATAGTTACGAAAATCTCACCTAAAGGTGTAATAATACTTCCATCAAATGATCTGAGTCTAACTTTAGTTGGAAGTAATGCACTGGTTTTGAAATATCTGATATAAATATTTTCAGGAAGGACAGAGATACCTGCGCCTGAATCCAGTTCCATTAAAATAGTACATCATTAATTAACATATTTGCCTTGTGTGGTTTTATAAAACCATTATTAACATTATCAAAAGAGGTATGGTACATGTTTACAAAATCAAAATCTTGTACATTTTCTGAATCAGAATTTTCACTCTCTACAGGTTCTACATAATGAGTACTTTTTCCTTTGTTTTTATTACACATTTTAGCCAGATGGCCAACCTTCCGACAGATCTTACAACTATATTTTCGGTACTTACAATTTCTAAAGTCATGTTTTATTCCTCCACACGCATTACACTTGGACTCTCCATACAAACCTCCTGAACCTCCTTCTCGTGCTTCTCTATTTCTGCCTTGGTTAACACTGGTGCTTGATATCTTATTTACTGGAACTGAAGTGTTGGCTTCTACTGCTGCAGCTTCTTTTCTCAACGCCAACTCATATAGATGTTCTAAGGTTGTTTTATGATCCTCCTCACATAAGCGATCCAGGACTGGTCCCTTTCTCACACCACAAACGAATTTGTCTTTTAAAACATTGATTAATGTAGCCCCAAACTTGCAATCTATTGCTTTATTTTTAATTCTTACGTAAAAGTCTGCCACGGACTCCTTTTCAGCTTGTCTCAAAGAATAAAATTCTATTCGTTCCTTAAAAACAGAAACTTTTTTAGTGAATTGCTTTTGTAGAAGGATACATAGTTCATCGAAAGTCTTATTCTTAGGTAAAACTGGGTCACACAATCCTTTTAATATTTCATAGGCCTTATCACCAATTATTGTCAATAATACTGGAACCATTATATCATTCTCTACATAATTTGCAATAAAATATTGCTCTAACCTCTCCTGGTATATATTCCAATCAGTACCTATCCGGTACTCTTGTAAGCTGCCTATTGCGCCCCTTAGAACACTCACTTGAGTTGAAGGAAATACTGCACCTTCCATTTTGCACCTTGCAAATACTAAATAAAACGTTTATTCAAGCGCCTTGCTTGTAAAATTGTCTACTGCTTATTTATCCTCGTCGCCATATTATGTGGTGTCCACATCTAAGAATATTAAACAATTTAGACGGCATGAAAACCTTTATTCATTATACTAAATGAACATATGCTAATATCTGAATTACATATTGTAGGTTATCTGTGAAGTTGGTCATAGATAGATTTGTAGAGGTGGGAAGTAACATAACTGTTACAGGTAGCATACATTACAATTATTACATTGATATTGCTAATGAATAAGGCTATAACATAGTAAAATGGTCACTTAAATCGGACAACAGGTTTAGGAACTTAGACTCATCAAAAATGACCAAATTTTGTGTATAATCAACTAACTTTCTAACTTTTAGTTGCTCTGTGATCATGGGAACTCCCACCATGTTAGCAGATTTGGTCAAGTATCAAAGTCTTAAAAGCCTTCCAATTCAGATCGATGAATGCCATTGCGGAGGTGCACCAGGATCAGAAAAGCTGTTTAAAAAAGTAATCCAGATTCTAGATGTGGGAAGATTAGCTGTAAGTAAAAATTTAGTAAAACAACAAATACATTAAATACAAAATCCATTAAGGCCATCAGTACATAATTCGCAAATATTTTACGGCTATCCCTACTTTTTCTATCTTTACACGGCAAATTACGTGTAGTAAAATTCTCACTGGTATGGATATGTAAACTTTACTTGACAATATCATCATTAACTTTAAAGATGGCTTTTGGATTTTGAGTGTTCTTGGATAACTGTTACTTGTATAATTAATTGCCTTAATTATTAGTTCAGTTAATTAATATGATAATTTTTTCACTAACCATGTATTCAGTGATTGTAATAATTTATCTACTGTACAACAAAAACTAATAATCAATCGAGAAAAGAGGAAAAGTGATAAAGTGATTTTTTAATAATATATTGTTACTATGAAACGCTTACAATTTTGAACATCTTTAACAACAAAATACTTGAATCACTGAATATATCCTGGTGTATTCTCTGCTTGGATCTTCCATAAATAATACACAATAAATAACTTTTTATTAAATTCACGTCTTAAATCAATTATTTATCAAATACACTATCAATATTATTTAATGAACAACTGGAAAATATTCCCGATGCCATGTCAAATATTTAAAATTGTCTCTGTCTGACTCACAATATATATATATATATATATATATATATATATATATATATATATATATATATATATATATATATAATAGCACTAAAGGCCTTAGAGGCCCATGGCTTGAAAAGTTTGTTCGTTCTTCATTTTTACTTTTCTTTAGGTACCTAGATCTTCTCTGGCTTGGTATGTGATTTTTCTCCATTCCTTCCGGTTATTAATTTTTCTTCTCTGACCTTCTAACCCCATTTTTTCCATATCTTTTTCGACCTCTTGCTTCCATCTATTTTTCGGTCTTCCTTTTCTCTTTTTTGAGGCTATGTTGTAGTTTAGTACCCTTTTTGGAGTCCTCGCGTTCGGCATCCTTTCTATGTGACCTCGCCATCTAAGTCTCTGTGCCTTTATCACTCCTATTATATTAGGTTGATTGTATAATTCCTTTAACTCATTATTTGATCTTCTTAACCATAAACCGTCGCTTATTATTCCTCCATATATCTTCCTCAGGATTTTCCGTTCCCAGATCTCCAGTAAACTTTGTTCATTTTTTGTCATTGTCCATGTCTCACTGCAGTATGTTACTATTGGTTGGATAGTTGTTTTGTATAACTGTATTTTTGCCTTTCTTGATAAAAAACTTGCTTTTCAACATTCCATTAAGCGCATGTACACTTTTGTTGCCTGCCATTATTCGAGCTTGTATTTCTTCTTTAATATTCGGTTTACGTGATATTATTGCTCCTAGGTATGTAAATCTTTCTACCATTTCGAATTCGTATGATGTTCCTTCTTCTACTTCTACTTTAAGCTTTTGTCCATTCCTGAACTGACCATCTGTCCATTCCATACATTTTGTTTTAGTTTCATTTATGTGGAGTCCCATTTTCTTCGCTGCTTTTACTATTCTCTGTACTATTTCCTGTAGCTCTTTTTTTCCTCTTGCAAGCAACACCACATCATCCGCAAATGCCAAAACTTGGTGTCGTTTTTGATATAGGAGTGCTTCTCTATTGATTTTTGCTTCTCGCATTATTTTTTCTAGGCATAAGTTAAAGAGTAATGATGACAAAGGATCGCCCTGCCTTACTCCTTCATTTACTATAAATGTGTCTGATGATTGGTTGTTTATTTTGACTCTATTTTCTGTATTTTCTAACGTAATATGTATCATGTTGCGTAACTTTCTGCTAACTCCCAATTCCTCAAGCGCCTGCTTTAAATTCTTCCTCTTTATTCTATCGTACGCTTGCTGGAAATCGATGAATAGCGCTATCGTTGGTAGGTTGTGTTCATAGCTTTCTGCTTGTAATTCTCTGATTACGAATATTTGGTCCGTTGTGCTTCTTCCTCGTCTAAATCCGCACTGATATTCACCTATTATATTTTCAGCTTCTTTTTCAAGTTTATCTTTTATGGATTTTGATAAGATTTTATATATGGTATTTAGTAATGCTACTCCTCTGTAATTACTACATTCTGTTTTGTCTCCTTTTTTGTGTAATGGGCAAATAATTGCTTCCTTCCAATCTTTTGGTATCCGTTCTATTCTCCATATCTCTTTTATGATCTTGTATATCCACTCATGTAGCAATTTTCCACCATATTTCATCATCTCTGCTGTTATATTATCGCTTCCAGGACATTTGTTATTCTTCAAATCTTTTATGATTTCCTCGATTTGTTCTTTGCTGGGTGAATTATCTTCTATGTCTTCTAAGTTTTCATTTCCTTCTTCTGCCTCCATGTATTCTCTTTGGTTTGACTTATTCTTGCCATTTAGTAACTCGTCAAAATACTCTTTCCATCTCTCTACTATTTCTGCTTCACCGCTTATATTATTCCCCGCTTTGTTTTTAACGAATATTGGTTTTTGTTGGTATCCTCTTTTCTCATTTCTGGCACCTTGATACAGGTTTCTTATTTCTTTATTTCTGTAGTTCTCTTCTATTTATTTTAGCTTAATATCTACGTGTTTTCTCTTCTTTTCTCTCAGCAATCTCTTTACTTTATTTCTTTGCTCTATATATTTATTCTTCGTCTCTGTCGTTTCTTTCATTATCATTTCCATCCTTAATGATTTTCTTAGTTCTATTTCGTTTTGGCATTCTATGTCGAACCACTCCTTTCTCTTTTTATTCTCCTGTTTATTACACTCTTTTGCTGCTTTGTTCATTACTTGCTTTATGATGTCCCAGTTATTTTCTGTTCGTTCTTCTATTTGTATCTTTTTTAGTTCTCTTTCCATTGTTTCCCCATACGTTTCTTGCTCTTTCTTTGTTGCTAATCGAATTGGTTTATTTATATATTTCTTTACCTTTATTTTGTTTTTGTTTTCTGGTATCAGTTGTTTCATTTTGATGCCCACCATGTACTGATCGGAGTCGACATCTGGTCCTCTGTATGTTCTTATCTTCTTTATACATTGCTGTTCTTCTTTTTCAATCAGCACGTGATCTATTTGGTTTTTAGTCTTTCTATCTGGCGATATCCATGTTTCCTTATGTATTTCTTTTCTTTCAAAATATGTGCTCATTATGATCAAATTTTTTTCTCTTGCGAAATCTATGAGAAATTGTCCGTTCTTATTAGTTTCATTGTGTTTGCTATGCTTTCCTATTGTCGGTCTAAACACTTCTTCCTTCCCTATTTTGGCATTAGCGTCGCCTAAAATAATTTTCATATCATATCTGGGTATACTTTCGATTGTTCTGTTTAGTTCACTGTAGAAACATTCTTTAACATCATTATCTTTTTCTTCGGATGGAGCGTGAATATTTATGAGGGTGATTTTTTGGTATTTTCCTTTGATCCTGATAGTACATATGCGGTCTGATACCGGTTTAAACTCTACTATTGCTTCTTTTAGTTCTTTTCTTATCATAAAACCTGTGCCTAATATTCGATTCTTTCCACCGCTGTTAAAAAACAATGTATCTTCTATTTCTAATATATCATTTCCCAGCTGTTTCGTCTCCTGCAAGGCTACTATGTCAAATTGGAACTTTTCGATTTCTCTCGCAAGATGTTTAAGTTTACCTTCGCCATATGTGCCTCTTACGTTCCATGTTCCTAAAAGTAAGTATTCTTTTCGACATGTTTTCTTGTTTTTTGGTCCGGTTTTTGTTTTTTTCCTCTTGTTTCCTTTTTTTGTATTATCACTATCCTTTTTCTGCGCTTGTTTCGTCAACGTTATTCCTATGGTACAGTTATTTGTTAGTTTTTTGATGCTGTTTTGATCATTGTGCCTTCTTTGTCGTTCCACTTCCATTCGATGTTATTTACCCATATTTTTTTTACTCCAATTTTGACTTCATTTCCTTTATTTCTTTCTTCCTGGGCAATGTTTCTAATTGTTTTCTGTATATCTCGTTCTTTTATGGTTGTATCTTCATTGATATATACCTTGTGCTCTTTAATTTCTTTTAGCTTGTACTTTTTTTCCATTATTTTTCTTTTTCCCTCTTGGTTTTCTAATTCAATTAGACATGTTTTTTCGCCTAGCTTGTGAGCATTTCTTATTTTCACCTCTATTCCTAAGTGGTGTTTGATGAAATTGTTGATTTTTCCTTTTAACCGTGCTTGCTCATATGTGCCTATTGTTAGGCCGCTTATAACTACGTTGTTTATTCGTCGGTGTTTTTCCATAACTTCCATGTTTTTTGTTATTTCTCTGAGTCCCTCCTTGATCTCTTTATTTTCTTCTTTCAGTTCTGCATTTTCTTTTCTCAGCTCTCTGTTTTCCATAATGAGCTTTTCTATTGTTTCCTTACTTTCTTTTTGATTTCTTTTTATTTCCTTAATGTCATCGGTAAGGAGGCTCATCATTATTATTAATTGATCAATTTTTGACCCTCCTTCTGTATGTGTGTCCTCCTTCTGTATGTGTGTCATCACTCTCTAATTTTTCCATTTTCCGGCGCCAAACACTGTCTTCCACCTCAACAGTGCAGAGAAGACAGCGTCTACCGTATTTATTTTGTTTGTTTATTATCCGTTGTTATTTTCTGTGGTTATCCCGAAACTCTACTCACAACGGCAACGTCGCAATTTCAACGGTCAAGGTTTCGTTTCTACGCTTTGGTGTTAGACAAGCTTATCAATTATACAAAAACTAATAATCAATCGAGAAAAGAGGAAAAGTGATAAAGTGATTTTTTAATAATATATTGTTACTATGAAACGCTTACAATTTTGAACATCTTTAACAACAAAATACTTGAATCACTGAATATATCCAGGTGTATTCTCTGCTTGGATCTTCCATAAATAATACACAATAAATAACTTTTTATTAAATTCACGTCTTAAATCAATTATTTATCAAGTACACTATCAATATTATTTAATGAACAACTGGAAAATATTCCCGATGCCATGTCAAATATTTAAAATTGTCTCTGTCTGACTCACAATAAGCTGACAATATTCTATTCGACTAAGTGCGTTGTATGACAAAGATAGATTTGGAAAATATGACCACCGACATTGTGTTCATTTTTTCGAATCCTGAAAAAACCAATAAATATTTTTGAAAAATTTAAACGCAGAATGAAAGACTAAATTATTACTGAGGGCCAAAAGTCCCTTAGAATAAATAAAAAGTTTATTTCTAATGAGCTATTTGAAATTAAAAATCACACTAAATTTTCTCTTAGTTTTTCACCCCTGTAACTTATTAAAATAAACATTATAGAAGTTCTCAGGGACTTTCGGCCCTCGCTAATAATGTAATCTTTCATTATGCGTTTAATTTTTTCAAAAATACTTATTAGTTTTCTCAGGATTCGAAAAAGATGAATCCCATTTGAACAGCATTGGAGCAGAAACTACGTACCCATCCCCTTAAAGTACATCTTAATTATTCTTAATATGTATTTCTATTACAGATGTCTATCTCTGGCCATTACTACTACACATAGGTCGTTTGCAACTTCCTGTGATCTTTCTTAAATGATGAGTGTCTCCATATTGTCTATGTCCGACCTCATGACATATCCAAATATTTCAATTATTGTTATGGTAGGATGTTTCCTGAGAATATTTTACTCATATTTCGTTGTTGTTTAATATCAATATTTGTTCTACGGTCGGTCTATGGAATTCACAACATTCATCTCCAGCATAACATTCCCTTGACGTCTATCTTTCTTCTGTCTTACCTCTCTGACCAAAAATTCGCATCTATATGTCAGTACTGTAAAGAGTAATGTGTTGATCAATCTCATTTTTAGGGTTTTTAAAATATTGGATTCTTTCTATGTTTTGATCATCTTCTACATGGCGATATTGGCTACGGCTACATCACATCTACAATTTATCTCCTCCTGGAGCGTTCATGATTGTAATTAATGATCCCAGATACAAGAATCAGTTTACAACATCAAACCGGTCAGTTTTGGTTTATGTGGATGATTGACATGATTGTTGTGTTGTCTATCTACTATCGTGATTGTTTTCTTTGCTATATTCAATTCCAGAGCAAACCTTTTACTCTCACTTTCTACCAGATTTATGAGTTCAATCAGGTCTCCTTGGCTGTTGACAAGGAAACTAGTATATTGTTTATTTTGTGGCGATTTATTAAGATGTCTCAATAGATATTAAACAGTTGCGGAGATAGTATACATCGTTGTATAACAGCTGGGAACTGAAGAACTGATTTTGAAATCAAAATAGCCATACCACTGAAATTCTGGGACTCACTACCAGAGAAATATTATATAGTTGCCATTTTGTGTTTAGAAATTGACCTCTCCAAGCCAGTGTGTTTCAGCTAGTTCATCGATTTCAATGTTGTATCTTGTGAACTATCTTTCTAATTGAGAGTTTGCCAGTTTTAGTCCGGGATCCCAGGTCCATTTTCATAATTTATTACTAGCAAGCTAATTTTTTCTGAGGTGCTTCATTTTGACGAGACGCCCAACTTTTGTCCTTGCAACAATTTTTGTTTGTGGTAGGTAACAGGGGTAGCAGGGGTGAAATAGGTTGATATGACGATTCTCAAAAATTTATTGGGTTTTTTTGTTAAGATAATTATCTCAATTAACCGAAACAATATTTGTCCTACAAAATACAAGGTCTTATCAAAGAGTCCCCCTTTCCAACATGTATCATTAACGAGATCATGAAAAATAATTAATAACCAGCTGATTTTTTTTTCTGTTGATTAAATTTATATAATTTAACACGTTGTCCAACAAATTGCTTGGTCCGTTATTCCGGTCCTCCAATTAAATACATATTTGAAATTAATGAAATTAAAAATCAATTTATTTTCTGATGTTAAAACTGAGTTACACTGGTACAAGTAGGCATATACGCACAGCGTTGTTTACAGGGTGTTAGCAACGAATATAGACGCATAGGCCTTTTCATCACATTTGTTTGTGCGCATGACGATTCTTGTCGGACTAGCTATACATACTTGTTCTCTTGTAGGACATTGTTTTATTTGTATGAAAAATACACTTACCTACCTATCACGTGATACCTTTATCCCACAGTTACTACAATAATAAAAATATTGTCTTGTGGTATTAACAACTTTTGTAACGTAGGACTAACAACACAATTTGTAGGACAATAGAATAGAATAGAATAGAATAGAAATATGCTTTATTGTCACTGAAAATACAAATTTTATGGACAAAGCTTAATTAAAGTCAGAAAAAATAAATAAATAATATCTAACAATAACAATAACAAATACAATTTTCTGAAATTTGATAAATCGTCAATATAAAAAAAATATACATAAATACAAAATATAAGTTAATAAAGTAAAGAAAAAAAAACAAAATCGATATATTGCAACAATTTATAGAAATTGCAAAGTGAATATACAACAAAGTAAACTATTTATAGACATAGGAACTAATAAGTTTAAGCTGCTGCATGTGACACCCAAATATAGATAATTTTGGTTACTTGTACATTACTGTAATTTCTTAGTTAGTCATTAATGTAGGTGTTATTATATAAATATTAACTAATCAACACAAAAAAGATCAGATGGTTAGTAATGATTTTTCATGATCTCGTTAAATGCAAACTCTTCTGTCCACTACTGAACATAGGTCTCTCCCATTTTTCGCCACTCTCCACGGCTCTGTGCGTCTTATTGTTGCCATTTCATGGATATTCGTTTATTGTCGTCCATCCAGCGTTTTGGTGGTCGTCCTCTGCTGCATTTGTCTTCTCTTGGGCGCCAGTCAATTAGTTTTCTGGTCCATCCTGAGTCTTTTAGTCTCGCTATGTGACCCAAGTCAATTTCAGCTTGGCTATACGTTCGACATCAGTGATACCTGTTCTTTTCCTTAGGTCTTGGTTCCTTATTTTTGTCTTTTTTTTTTGTGACGCCGAGAATCGGTCTTTCCATACGCCTATGTGCTACTCGCACTTTAGTGCTGTTGTTTTTGTGAGCGTGAGAGTTTCTGCTCCGTATGTCATAATAGGAAGAACGCATTGGTCAAATGTCTTCCGTTTCATAGCTATCGGGATGTTGTTCTTAAAGATATCTCTTAGTGAATCATTTTTTCGGTTAATTGAGATAATTATCTTGAAAATAAACATAAAAACAACCAGTTAGTAATAAATTTTTGAGAATCGTCAAATCAACTTATTTATTTCATCCCTGCTACCCTTGTTAGCTACCACAACCGGAAATTGTTGTAAGGAAAAAAGTTGGGCACCTCGTCAAAATTAAACCACTCACGAAATATTAGCTTGTTAGTAATAAATGGTGAATATGGACCTGGGATCCCGGACTATTTGTGTTTTTAGCCCCTGCACGTTCTATATACAGACATTCACTGTGTACCTCATTTGTTATGTATTTGTATTTATTGTATTTACTCATTTAAATTACATAATCAACTAATTTTTTAGGATGGATACGGCGCTACAGAAGCTCTAGCCATTTCATGGCCGCTTAGAAATGATCAGATTGACTACACCTCCAGATGCGTCGGACATCTGATGGACCACCTAGAAGCTAAGGTAGTCGATCCAGAGGGCAGGATAGTGCCTTTTGGAACGGTTGGAGAACTCTACGTCAGGGGTTATTCCGTTGTAAAAAGCTACCTGGACGGCGAGAATTCGGACGTTTTTGATAAAGACGGATGGTACCATACTGGGTAAGACTATATCATAAGATTTGGCCATAAATTGGTTTTTCTACTTAAGTCTTAGGTCTCTAAAGCCTGGTTGCACCAACAGATTTTAAACTTAAGACGTACCTTAAGCTCAGCTAACGACACATACGCGAGGCACCATTGAGTCTTAAGGCGGATCCACATCAATAAAAATTTATGTTGTACGTTGTATTTGACACAAATTTGCTCGTGTGCGTTGAACTTTTTGTTGATGTGGATTGTGTGCCGCATGGACTAACGCAAAATATTTTCGCTACGAACAACACACGCTGTCCGTCGTGCTGTCGGTTTTTCAGACGACTTGAAAGAAATTTTCAGCGCACAGCAATGTTAATGTGGACTTGATTATCCACTTGTCGCTAAGTGGATTCGGCGGTACCACACACAAAACAAATATTTACGTCGTAAAAATACTTGACCAGATTTAAATTTGTGCCGCAAATATTTTTTCTGTATTTTAAAATGTTAGAATAACTGCCAATATTTGAACACACATTTCAAAGTTCTCTGCAAATTTTGTGATTTAAAGACATTCTTGAAACAGTTCGAATTCGTTATTCATACTGTTTGAGTTCGTCTTGACGTTTTGTATGATAATTAGGTTTATCTAACTTCAGCAGTTGAATCTGCAAAAAAATATATAATTATAAAATAAATAGTGAAGTGACAGTGACGTACCAAATTCTGTTTTTTCTACAATGAACAATTCACACATACGGAATACATACAACCAGTGTCTATTGTGGTATTAGCAGAAATTGTAGGTAAACAACAGGTCCACTATTAATATACATCCAGGAACATGTACTTAACTCCCAAACAATATCCGCCCCCAGAAAACACTTTCGAAAATGCACCAAATTCCGTTTACTACTGTCAAGAGGCAAATACTCCTATAGCAAACATTCCATAAAATCAATTCATTTTTCCAGCACAACTACAACAATTTCCACTACAATCACAACCAATGTGCTACGTCCAAAACAACCCATCCACTGCAGAGCAGACCTCAAAAAGACAGATAAATCTTGAAAATATACATTCAGAAAACTCGGATATTGAGTTTAGCGAAGACGAAGACAAAGAAGCCCAAAATAAGAACTCATGGCAAGTAGTCAAAAAACGTAAATTTAAAAATACCGATTCTAATTCGTCCAGTTCACCACCAACAAAAATACAAAATCGATACAGTGCATTATCAAACGACGAGAACACTGAACACGCTGAAACAGAAACACAATAGAAGGTACCGGTAGCAAGACCACCTCCAATATTCATAATATATGGTGTCAAAAACTTTAAAGATATGCTCGATAACTTTGCACAAATTATACAGAGAGAAACCTACTATACCAGAACCCTACCAAACGACACTGTCAAAGTTATAACACATACAATAGATACCTATCGTCAACTGGTAAGACATTTACGAGACGAAAAAATCGTTCACCACACTTACCAAATAAAGGAAGAAGTGCCTACAGAGTGGTAATAAGACATATCCATCACTCTAAACCCACAACAGATATAACAAAGGAGTTAGAAAATGCCGGCCATAAAGTTCGCAATATAACCAACGTCCGACACAAAAAAACAAAGGAACCCTTATCCTTATTTTTCATAGACCTTGAACCCAAGAGTAACAACAAAGACATATTTAATCTAGAATTTTTATGTCACACCAAAATAGCAGTGGAAGCACCAAAGAAGAGAAACTCAATCATCAAATGCATGCGTTGTCAAGCTTACGGCCATAGTAAAACATATTGCACTAAACCACACTACTGCGTCAAATGTGGAGAACAGCATGATACAAAATCTTGTAAAAAACCTAGAAACACTCCGGCCTAAGTGTGCACTATGCAAACAAGATCACCCTGCTAACTATAAGGGCTGTGTTTTCTACATGGGACTAGCAGAAAACAGAAATATGCCAAAAAGAGGAAACCAACAGCCCCAAAGAACAACATTTAACAACCCACATGTAAGTAATGAAACAAATCAGCTAAACACTACTCTACAAAATCATCATAGAACATATTATGCAAATGTGACAGCACATCAAATTAACCACAACCAAGAACCTAAAACTAACATAGAACTACAACTAAAATAACATTCCTTAACGAGTTCAAAATCATGTTCTCGCAACTCATGAGTCAAAATAGTATGATATTAAACTTACTCACACAAGTCATTAACCGAAGGAATTGTTAATGTTAAACATACTTAGAATTGCCACATGGAACGCTAATGGCCTGCTAAACCATAAGCAGGAAGTAGTCACTTTCTTAAACCAGAATAAAATCGATGTACTGCTTGTTTCAGAAACCCACTTTACTGATCTAACTACGTTCAATATTCCGCTCTATACTACATACAGTACACCTCACCCCCATGGTACAGCTCATGGTGGCTCGGCCATAATCATACGAAACTGTATATCACATCATGAATTGCCAAAATATATAACAGAAAAAATTCAAGCAGCAATTGTTCAAGTGAACGCAACGCCATGGCACTTTAACATATCTGCAGTCTACAGCCCACCTCGTCATGCAATCTCCACAGATGAATACAAAGCCTTCTTTCAATTACTTGGCAGTAAATTTGTAGTCGGGGGAGATTGGAATGCGAAACACACACATTGGGGCTCAAGACTCATAACAACAAAAGGTCGTAAACTTTTAACAGCAATTACCGACAACAACTATGATTGCCACACCAACGGAATCCCTACTTACTAGCCAAGTGACCCAGAAAACTTCCAGATGTGCTAGACTTTTACATAAGCAAAGGAGAATCCAGAAACAACTGTCTAATAGAATCCAGCTATGACCTCTCATCTGATCATACACCAGTTATTATGAACAAGAGTACCACAGTTATAAACAACACACCCCCTCCTCGACTAGCGTCAAAAAATACCAACTGGGCAGATTTTCAATACTACCTAAAAGAAAACATTAATCTTAATTTGCGAATCAAATCTCCAGACGAGATAGATACAGCAGCTCAATATTTCACCACCCTTGTGAAATAAGCGGCATGGCAATCTACACCACGAACTGAACGCAGACCGACACATACAACAAATGTTCCCCTACACATTCGGCAACTCATTGCTGAAAAACGTCGTGCGAGAAGAAACTGGCAAAGATCTAGAAACAACATAGATCAACATATATACAATAGACTACGTAGACAACTTGGAGTAGCCATCAAAGCTGCAAACAACGAAACCTTCGAACATTACGTTACAAACCTTACAGCAAATGATCAGACGCTATGGAAGGCGACTAAGAAACTCAAAAAACCATACACAACTATTCCTCCCCTCCATAAACCAAATGGTGAATGGGCTCGTTCCAACAAAGAAAAAGCGGACTACTTTACTGAACATCTTACGAGTGTATTTCAAACCGAGCCACCAGACCCTGATGAAGAAGTGGAAGAACTAATTAGCGCAGCATGTCAAATGTCCCTTCCAATCAAAAGTTTTACTCCTATAGAAGTCAAGAAAGAAATAACCAAACTCAAATCACGAAAAGCTCCAGGTTATGACTTAATCTCGGCACAAGTACTAAAACAACTTCCTCGTAAAGCCATTATTATGCTAACAGTAATATTTAATCGCATGATAAGTTTATCATACTTTCCAAAAATATGGAAATTTGCAGAAATCATAATGATCCTTGAGCCAGGCAAAGCGCCCAATGAAGTAACATCTTATCGACCTATCAGCCTACTCCCAATCGCCAGTAAAGTTTTTGAAAGATTGCTGCTACAAAGAATATACGCAGATCATGAATTCCTAACATTACTACCAGAACATCAGTTTGGTTTTCGGGAAAATCACTCTACTACACAACAAGTCCATCGACTAGTAAATGAAATATCAAAAACTCTCGAAGAAAAGAAATACTGCAACGCTGTATTCCTAGATACCTCACAAGCGTTTGACAAAGTTTGGCACAGAGGTCTCCTTTACAAAGTAAAATTAGCACTATCTAGTAACTATTTCCTCCTAATCAAATCCTACTTATCAAATAGATACTTCTCAGTAAAATTCAAAGACCAACAATCCAGGCTCTGTCCTATTAACTCCGGAGTTCCGCCAGGTAGTGTTCTCGGGCCGCTGCTTTTCTCACTCTACACAGCCGATATACCAGAGTCTCATAATACTACGATCGCTTCCTTTGCTGATGACGTAGCAATACTAGCGGTAAATGAAGATCACATACAAGCCTCACAAGACCTGCAACACCATCTGGACATACTCAGTAAATGGTACACAAAATGGCGAACAAAAGTAAATAAAACAAAATCATCTCAAATCACGTTTACAAACCGCCACAACACATGCCCACCTGTAAGAATGAAAAATGTACGAATACCAACAGTAACAGACGCTAAATACCTTGGCCTCCACCTTGACCAACGTCTTACTTGGAAAAATCATATACAGACTAAAAGAAGACAACTAGACTTAAAATTTCGGCAAATGTATTGGCTCCTTGGACGCAGATCAAAACTCAACATCCAAAACAAAATTCTTCTGTGCAAAGCAATACTCAAACCTATTTGGTACTACGAACTACACCTCTGGGGCTGTGCAAAGTTAACATCACTGAATATCATCCAAAGATTTCAGTCTAAGGTTCTAAGATCAATAGTGGATGCACCATGGTATGTAACTAATCAAACACTTCACGAAGACTTAAATATACCTTTCATCAGAGAAGAAATCCATCGAGCCTCGGAATCATAAAGCGAGCGTACCATTCACCATGACAATGAGTTAGTAAGGGAATTATTCCATAATGGTCCTGTCACAAGGAGACTAGATAGAACCTGGCCTCAGGACCTATTTTAAAACTTTAACATAAATAGAATAAGATGAGACATCATTGGAAGTCTCTTCTTTATGCCCAAAAACATGGAGCAAATTTACTTAATACTCTTTTAATGATGTGGATTGTAAATAAACATAATTACATAAAAAAAAATTTTAAAATGCAACACACACACACAAATTTTTATTGATGTGGATCCGCCTTTAGATCAATTCTCAGTATATCAAAATGGATTGCCACGTGTATTGCTTACGCCCGATTTCATTATAAAGTTAAAGGAGACTTTAAATTAAAGGAGACTTTAAATTAAAGGAGGCTTTAAATTAAAGGAGGCTTTAACTAATTGATTATGTATTGATTAAAGTCTCCTTTAATTTAAAGCCTCCTTTAACTTTATTATGAAATCGGGCGTTAACTAAGATTCGAAAATTATGGTGCAAAGTAAGTGAAACTTAAAGAGGCCCTATCTATAAGCTGAGCTGAGCTAAGCCGAAGCTTAAGATTTGTTGGTACATATATATATATATATATATATATATATATATATATATATATATATATATATATATATATATATATATATATATATATATACAGGGTGAGTCATGAGGAACTGTACATACTCCTACCTCGTGTAGAGGCTCCTATAGGGAATAACAAATGACCATTAAAAAATGTCTGCTCCCATTGTTTAATAATATACAGGGCGATTTTCGCATTTTGACAGAAATTTTTATTCGTCATAATTTTTGAACGGTCAGATCGATGTATCTCTTATTTTGGTCAATCGTTACACTATTACCACCTAATCAACTGATTTATTCAAACTAGAAAGAAATCAGGTCCGGCTTCAAAAAAATTAGGTCGTTTGGGTCTTAGAAAAAATTTCACCCTGTATACGCTTTTTGAAAACTATAATATGAATTTTACAAATTAGACAAATAGGCAATTAAAATGACATATTTATTTTTTTCCCCACACGATTACTTAATGTTTTATAAAAAAATCAAATTTGAGTATGAATTAAAAGTTTGGTAAAGTGAACCATAGATTTTAAAAAATTAACTTTTATTACAAAAATTAAATTTTTTTGAACAAATATTTAACTTATGTTACCACCCAATCAACTGATTTATAAAAACTAGAAAAAAATCAGGCGCGGATTTAAAAAATTAGTTCGTTTTGGTCTTAGAAAAAATTTCACCCTGTATACTTTTTCTGAAAACTGTAATATGAATTTTACAAATTAGACAAATGGGCAATTAAAATTCCGTATTAATTTTTTTCTCCACACGATTACTTAACTTTTTATTAAAAAATCAAATTTGTCAAAATCGAAATGTTAACCTAAAACTGAAAAAAAAAATGAAATCACGGTTTAACTCGCTACAACTCTGTTCCATTTTAATATTTTTTTCTGAAAATTTACAGCACATATCTCTTACCATTGTGAATATGAAAATTGTTGTAGACTTTCCGTATTCTTCTCATAAAAGTTATGAATTTTTAAAAATAAAAGGTGCAGATTCGTGAATTGCAAAGTTAAATCGCAAAAATTAAGTGAAAATATTTCAGTATTATCTATTTGATCACGTCTATGTTAAACTATAGAGTCCAAAGAGCAGTGTTATGGGTTTTAGATCTAGACGTGGTATAGAAAAAAAATGGTGAAGCTTTTAATTTTGAGAAAAACGTTGTTTAATTTTTTTTATTTTTATGGCAAAATTCCGATTTTGACAAATTTGATTTTTTAATAAAAAATTAAGTAATCGTGTGGGGAAAAAATAAGTAAGCCATTTTAATTGCCTATTTGTCTAATTTGTAAAATTCATACTAGAGTTTTCAAAAAGCGTATACAGGGTGAAATTTTTTCGAATACCAAAACGAACTAATTTTTTAAATCCGGGCCTGATTTTTTTCTAGTTTGAATAAATCAGTTGATTGGGTGGTAACATAAATTTAAATATTTGTTAAAAAAAAATGAATTTTTGTAATAAAAGTTAATTTTTTTAAATCTGGTTTCTAGTAAATATTGTTCACTTTACCAAACTTTTAATTATTAATAGTCAAATTTGATTTTTTTATAAAAAATTAAGTAATCGTGTGGGAAAAAAATAAATATGCCATTTTAATTGCCTATTTGTCTAATTTGTAAAATTCATATTGGAGTTTTCAAAAAGCGTATACAGGGTGAAATTTTTTTTAAGACCGAAACGAACAAATTTTTAAATCCGGGCCTGATGTTTTTCTAGTTTGTATAAATCAGTTGATTCGGTGGTAACATAAGTTAAATATTTGTTAAAAAAAAATTAATTTTTGTAATAAAAGTTATTTTTTTTAACTTATGGTTCACTTTACCAAACTTTTAATTCATACTCAAATTTGATTTTTTTATAAAAAATTAAGTAATAGTGTGGAGAAAAAAATAAATATGTCATTTTAATTGCCTATTTGTCTAATTTGTAAAATTCATATTATAGTTTTCAAAAAGCGTATACAGGGTGAAATTTTTTCTAAGACCCAAACGAACTAATTTTTTTGAAGCCGGAACTGATTTTTTTCTAGTTTGAATAAATCAGTTGATTAGGTGGTAATAGTGTAACGATTGACCAAAATAAAAGACACATCGATCTGACCGTTCAAAAATTATGACGAATACAAATTTCTGTCAAAATGCGAAACTCGCCCTGTATATTATTAAACAAAGAGAGTAGACACTTTTTAATGGTCATTTGTTATTCCCCATAGGGACCTCTATACAAGGTAGGAGTATGTACAGTTCCTCATGACTCACCCTGTATATCAGGCATATACGTGAATTTTCTACCGAGTTTTAGTTTATATAATTTGAGACATCAACTTCTATTGTATTTCCATTGATCTTCATTTCAAACCATCGATCTTCTCCGTTATTTCCTTCATGTTTTAATATCACTTGAATTAAACTTACAGACATAAGACTAAAGTAAGCTTTAAGAGCTGCGAAGATCTTCCTGGCGTTATTTAAGAACTTTTAGGTGACGTACCAATAAAGTATCAATTGTAAAAACCGTTTGTAGGCTGCTTTTGTCTATCAAATGTAATTTAAAAAAGATACTCTAAAATTATTTTCATCTTCATTTTCAATTACATATTATCCAATTATAGAAGAAAATATAAATGCAAGTCTTCTTCTTCCTCTTTATAAGGAATTCTGCTTGTTCATTGGCGGATTGATACCTCTATGGAAGGTTAGCATACCATCTTCTGCGCGGTCGGCCGATACTTCTTCTACCGGTTGGTGATTTATCTCTTGCTGATTTGACCACACGTGTCTCCTTCGTTCTGGTTATGTGGTTATTCCATTCTTTTTTCTATTTAATGTAAATTCGTTTATACACCGTGCGTTACATTGTCTTCTAATGTCTTCACTCCTCTTTCGATCTCTCATCTCTCAGCATGCTTCCTGTACCTAATTCTTCTCACTAATCTCATCTCTGCCGTTTCCAGTAGTCTTTGTGTTGTGGCTGTATCGGGTCTTGTTTCTGATGCATATGTCATTATTGGTCGTACACTGGCTTTATAAATTCTTGACTTCATCTCAGTGTTAATATGTCGGTTTCGCCATATAGTGTTATTAAGGCATCCTGCCAGTCTATTTGTTTTTTGTACGTGATTTCTCACTTCTTTGTCCAGGTCTCCGTAACTTGACAATGTAATTCCAAGGTCAACTATTTTCAATGGGAAATAAGCCACAATTTTACCAAAAAAATGATTTTATTAACCTTTCGACGCTCAAATCGGGTGTCGTCAAAATACAAAACAAATTTGTCAAATTTTGTATTTTGACAACGACACCCGACTTGGGCGTCGAAACGTTAATACAATCATTTTTTTTGCTAAAATTGTGGCTTATTTCCCATTGAAAATAGTTGATTATAAAAAATGCCACAAGAAAATAGCTTCAGAACAACAATAATTCCAAGTTATTTTACTTCCATTATAAACATGGCCTACTTTGCCCAGTGGGTTCAACCACAGAATAAGGAACAAGCAGAAGGCCCACTCTCTTTGGCGGGAGGAGTCCGCGCAACTCGTTTGCGTCTGAGGAATCGGCCATTTGTTGAGAGGAAGCAGTGCTGTTCAGTGGAATTTCACCTCGTGTGCATTAGAAAGTTCAGTGGTAGCGTGTATTGTGTATTCACTGTCATTAATTTGTGTTGTGTCACGTTGTGTTGTTATTGTGGAGTTATCGTGTGCTATACATAAATAAATATATTATATACATATATTATTAATAATATAATATAATTATTATTAAAAATATTTATATTTTTAATAATAATTATAAATGGTTTATCTAATTTTAGGCAAGATGGGCAAGTCACATCTAGTATGTGCAGCAATAAATTGCAACAGCAAAGCATATAATTGCAATTTGTCTTTTTTCGGTTTTCCGAAAGACAAGGAAAGATAAAAAATACTGAATATAATACAGATGGCAATTTAAGTTGAATTATCAAATAATTATTATTAGATTGAGGGCCGGTTGTTCGAACGCTAATCAACAATGATCACTATCAAATATTTAATTAGTGTCACCAACTGTGAATGTGAACTTTGATTGGGTTGTTGAAAACCTAATTGATTATAATTATGAGATTAGTTAATCAATTAACATAACAGTTATTAACATAATTGATTAACTAATTTCATAATTGTAATCCATAATTACGTTTTCAGCAACCCAAACAAAGTTGACATTGACAGTAATTAAATATTTAATAATGATCATTTTTGATTAGCGTTCGAATAACCGGCCCTTTCAAGTTTACTGCTGTAATTCTTAAATTTGTTTTAAATGTATATTTCAACTTCGAAGATCTGAATACATAAATACTATACTAAATTCACAATAAAGATGCACAATAGAAATAATCAAACCAAAATACATTGAATGTTACAAGGAGCACTCCCAAAACATGATTTACAATGTACATACATTGTAAATCCCAAATAATGATTCGGGAATGCTCCTAGTAACATTCAACGTGTCTTGGTTTGTTTATTTCTAGTTCATTTTTATTGTGATTTTAGTATAATTATTAATTTTCTCACCTTTCTGGATCCATCGGAAAAGTAAAAAACTTTCATTACATTTCAAACGGGTCTTTTTACAATTTTTAACAGCACATAATATGCGTCCACCCCTTTTTTCCACTTATATTCACTTTACTTCTAAAATAGTCAAAAAAACTTGCAATAGGGCTTTTCAACGATTCTCATTTGTTTCGAGCTTTTGTCAAGTGTCGTATAATCCGTGTATCTTATTCTTTGTATTTATTTATTACCTAATTATGTGAAAATTAAAATAAACAATTTATGAATGTCATTTGTTTTTTTTATACTAATTTTCCACTCAATTAATAAATTCAATTATCAGTTGTTTATTAACGGGGTAACAAAATGTTTTATTGTATTATTTATTATATTTTAATTCAGTACATTTCAATTATATGTTTATCCAGGAATGGAAAAATTAATTAAAATTGATTCAAATTAAATTTATTTACGGCAACCATACAGTCGGAAAAATGAAAGAATACCCATGAACGAACATATAAAACACGCTGTATTTTCCTGTCACCGTGTCACAAAGAAAATTGCCCAGCACAAGTACATGTAATAATAACTATTACATGTACTTGCGCTGGCCAATTTTTTGTGTGACACGGTGACAGGAAAATACAGCGTGTTTTATATGTTCGTTCATGGGTATACTTTCATTTTTCCTACTGTAGACATAATAATATACAATATTTCATGTCCTACTTTTACTTGAAGAATGCACATGAAATTATTTCAAATTTACTAAATTAACGTCTGAATATTTAAATTACGGTTCTGTCGTAGCTTGTCACAAATTTCTCAATCCGAACCTGTGCTTTTCCTCAATACAAATGGCGGGCGCGTACTCGCAAACATCAAAGGCGGCATCCGAGAGTGGGCCTTCTGCTTGTTTCCTATTCTGTGGTTCAACTTTGCCCACTGTAAAGGTTATAATATTTGTAAAAAAAATACTTGGCAACATAGCAAAGTACCACAGACGTTTACGCGCGCACTAAGAAACATGCAGAAATCAAGACCATAGATAAGGTATATATAAGTAGAATAGATAGGCAACTCTTTAATACGTAAAATTGCAATGTATACAGCGTCCTCTGTCCGGTTTAGTCATGAACTAAATGGACAATGGCGGGAATTTTAAACGTTCAAATAAGCTTTGTTGCTAATTATTGTAGTAAAACAAGATTCTATAACATAATGCAAATTATAAAAATAATCGACAATTGTTTCTTACATTAGCGATTATTTTTTGTAATTTGCATTACATTATGGAGTCTGTTACTGCAATTATAAATATATTTCATACAATAGGAAAGGTAGAAAAACAAAATTCAAAAATTAAAATATTTATTTAAAAAATTAACGGCACAATTTTACAGGAAAGTACCAAAATTAAAGCTCATAATAAAATTAAAATATTTCCAGTACCTATCTTTTTGTAACATTGCCGAGTTTATAAACACATCAATCCTGACATTAAGGTAGCGCCGAAATTAACACAAAATTTTTAAATTACATGGATGCAAAGTAACCAAAAAGAATATTCCTTACTTCTCAGTACTGTTTGGTACACAGCATTTAAACACCATTGATTCAAAAATTTGCACACAAACTGAATATTTTACTTTATAGTAAGAGAACAAAAGTCTTTGTTATATAGCTAATCTATAAGTAAAAAGTAAAAAAACAATTTAATAAAATAAATCCAAACCCGTATGTAAACAAACAACGATGTCATCAGATGCCATTGTCATTGACAAGACAAAATAAAATGACATTTCTGCACAGCGTTGCCACATTTTATTTAGAAAATCTACTGTAAGTCTGTAAGTTTAGCTAAAATCTACTAAATCAAAAACTAAAATATACTATAAAACTTTATTAACGTATTTGTATATAATTTAGGACTTTTTATAATAAAAACAACAGCTGACTAACTAGAAATTAATATAATATGAATATTTGTAAAAAAACCAAACTTTTTTAGATTTTAACTGGGAAAAAACTATAATTAATTTTTATCAGTTTCATATTTAATATTTGTATATAATATTTTGTCATCCACTGATATCTGCATGTCAGGATCAAATTCTTCACACAATTCTTTCGCATTTTACATTGGAAACACGTAAACACAACATTTTTTGTTTTGCAAAGTTACATATGCTTAGATATTTTAGTTTTCCATCGTTAGCTTCTAATAGGCTCACCGAATGCCATAACTCTTCAATAACACCTGATATACTGCTTGCACTGCTACTGGAAATCTGCAAGTTTGTTGAAACTGCACCAGAATCCAGTTTCATTTCTCTGTAAAAGCCGCGTCCCACCATCAAATAATTTGATCAAACTGGTTTGAGCAAACTGAAAGTGACAGTTAGTGACGTCACATCTTGAGTGTTCATTGTGGATAATAATGAAAAATTTTAATTTTAAATAAAGTACAAACAAGTTAGAAAACTCAATTCAAAAAATTTGATCAAACTAGACTGATAGTGACAGCACAGATTTTTAGAATTTCAAAAAAACTGCAATTGTGACGTCACTTTGACGTACTTCCCGAGTTTGCTCAAACTGTTTGTTCAAATTATTTGATGGTGAGACGCGGCCTTTAACCCGGGAGTAGTCGCGCTCACTTCTGTAACGTCGATAGTCGCGTGTGAGATTCTATCTCAAAATACGAATTTAAAACAAATTTTTATTTTGTACTATCTTTATCTTTTATATTGAAAATATATATTTCTAACAATTTTATTAAAAAAACCTTTGTTAACGGCCACCTGCCAACATCGGCCACCTGTCCTAACGGCCAGTTTAAAAATTTCCCAAACCAATTACATATAATGTAGACTACAAAAACTGGCAATACCGTCCACCTTTCTATATCGGCCAATAGTTATTTCATTTTTAGTGGCCGTTACCGACAAATTTTACTGTACAGTAAAACCTGTGTTAACGGCCACCTGCCAACATCGGCTACCTGTCCTAACAGCAAGTTTAAAATTTTCCCAAACCAATTATATGTAGACTACAAAAACTGGCAATAGCGGCCACCTTTCTATATCGGCCAATAGTTCTTTCATTTTTAGTGGCCGTTATTGACAGGTTGTACTGTATTACGAAAAAGGATGAAAAGTGAGATTTTATCTAACGGCGCGACTACTCGCGGGTTAAAACCAATTGGCTCTCCCCAAAGCCATAAATTCCACAAACAGAAAAAGAAAAAAAAATCCTACACATTACTACACCCTTCCTCAAGGCACTTAGGAAATTTTTTCAAAATTGCAAAATTTTTCATCAAGTTATCGCGAAAAAGAATAAAAATTGAGATTCTATCTCACCGCGCGACTACTCGCGGGTTAAATTCATCATCTACGTCCTGAATCTTATTTTCGGTAATGACATTGGGAAATTGTAACAAAATGTCTGAAAACTAATTTAGAAATGGGGTAAATTTAGAAATATACCAAAAATTTACTAAAAAATATTGCTTTTATACTAGAATTTTTTAAACAATATCAAAAATCTACCAAAAAAGTAGAAATCTACTAAATGTGGCAACGCTGTTGCAGTTTCTGCAGATGCGATGACATGCGCATTTGGAAAAGCCTTTAGTGGCGCCACCTTTCCAGTTTAGTCAAGAATTAAAGAGAATGAACCGTAATTGCCATTAAGGATAACCGTGCATGATCAAGACAGTGTGATCTAACCTGTGTGACTGAAGTGTAACGCTTTTAGTAAGGTAAGAAATTTGAACACGTGTTTGTAGTTTTTTTAGGGTAAAAGCTAAGCACTGCTGGGTATACACCAGTAGGAATATTAACTAAATATTTGTTTATACGTCTTATTCAGTATTGTTTTAACTGAATTTGCGATGAAACGTTTATCAAGGATTACATGTTTCTTCTTTATAAAATAAAATCCAAGTGGGCAATGCTGTCCTGTCATTTGTCTTTAATTTTTTATATAAAATGTTTTAGAGGCATTTAAAAGGAAACGGAAGTGTGCTTTTGAGTTTAACGTCACAAAGTATTAATTTTTACGTAAAACAGCATGTCAGTATTTACCTAATTGTTTTTTTTTCGTTCAAGGACCAATCAAAATGCCTAGAAAAAGCAGAAAAAAATTGGGAGCAAGGCAGTATGTAAACTACTCTGAAGCCATGCTTGAACGAGCTGTTGAAGCAGTGAGAGGAGGTTTAAGTTCCCGACAGGCAGAAGAACGTTTTAAGGTGCCACGCCGAACCATTCTGAATAAAATTAAACGAACGCATGGTTCCTCCATTGGCCATCCACTTGCACTCACTAAAATAGAAGAACGTCATTTAGTGGATGTTGTTATAACAAGTGCAGAATACGGTGCTCCTTTAACAAGCCTAGAGATTATAATGCTTGTCAAACAATATTTAGACGAACTCGAGTTGTTTATTTCTCTAACAACAATCTTCCTAGTTGTGACTGGGTCAAGGCTTTTTTGTCACGACATAAGCACATTTTAACTCAAAGGTAGGTACTGCCAAAACGTTAAACGTTCCAGGGCAGCCAACACTGAAGAAATCATAGAGGGATATTTTAATAATTTAAAAATAACACTTGAAAACATCGAACCTCAAAATATCCTAAAATATGACGAGACAAATCTGTCAGATGACCCTGGTACCCAAAAATGTGTATTTCGACGAGGGACAAAATACCCAGAAAGATACATGAATGCTACTAAAAGCGCAGTGTCTCTAATGTTCGCAGCTACCGCAACAGGAGAACGCCTACCACTGTATGTCGTTTATAAAGCTGAAATATTATATGATAGATGGATAACGGGTGGTCCCCCTCGTACATTGTATAATAGAACAAAATCTGGATGGTTTGATGCATCAACTTTCCAAGACTGGTTTTTTAAAGTTGTTTTACCTTGGACAAAACGGGATAATAGCACAAAGGTTTTGATTGGGGACAACTTGTCCTCACACTTGAATATTGAGATAATTAGGGCTTGTCAAAGGGCAAATATAAGGTTTGTATTTTTGCCACCTAATTCTACATGCCTTACACAACCACTTGATGTTGGATTTTCCCGGATTTAAAAACTAGTCAACCTAACTTAAATTCAGTTGAAAAAACCATCTTTCCTCAATTGCTAACAAAACTAATAGACGCGATTGAACCAAATTTTTAAAAAAATCTTCAAAGTTCATTTCGTGCAACTGGAATTTGTCCCTTTGACCCACATGAAGTGCTAAAAAAGATGCCAAATGAGAGATTTGCCAAAAGAGTAAGTTCTGAAATTGATAACGCATTATTAAATTTTTTACAACAAAAAAAGAAAGGGGATACCATTAAAAATCGAAAGAAAAAGTTGCTTAATACATACTGAACCCGGTCAATCAGTTCAATTTGAAGAAATTGGTCAGAATCAGGAGTGAAGTGGAACGAGGATTTAGAAGAAGAAATAGAGATGGAGACGAGTGACAACGAAAATTTAGCAGAAGAAATGGAGATGACTAACAGTGACGATGATATTGGTGGGGAGGCACATGAATTACATGAAGAAGAACAGGATGAAATGGTTGAAAATATCGAGTCTGATGAAAATATCGAAGTAGATGGAAATAATTTAAAAATTGGTACTTTTGTGGTGGTCCAATTCCTTACAAAAAAAAACCGTTAAACATTTCATCGGAATTATAGTAGAAATTAACGACGACAATACATACTACACCGTAAAATTTTTAAGAAAAAATAGAAATGGTTTTTTTTATCCAAACATATTAGACATATCGGACGTCAATTTTGAAGACATTATAAAAATATTAAAGGAACCTTCCAAAAGTAGAAGAGGATATTTTTCTTTTAAAGAAAATTTAAGTCGTTTTCAGTTATAAGTTTTCGTGTTTTTTTTAATAAAAGTGTAATATTTTTTTATATTTTTATAATAAAATTGTAATAATTATTTTTCTAATTGTTTAATAAAAGTTTCTCCGAAATTGAAGAAAACTCTGAAAAATAGAGCTTTTTTGTTCTAGTTTTTATTAAAAAATAAAATTAAAAACGTATATTGTGGGGATAGTAGACAAATTAAAACGTATGCCATGGGCAAAGTAGTCCTATTACGTTTTAATTTTGCCCTACAGTGAATTTAAAATAGGTGGGCAATGTTGAACTTTTCCGGGGAAACTTTGCCCACCTTGTATTTATTTTTTTTCTCGGCTGTGTTACAGATGTTTATAAAAAATGATAAGAACATTCTCGGTTAATATTTCGAGAGTTCTCAAAATAATTTTTGTATTTATTTATATGTGCTAAGAAAGGAAATATTTAAATAAAACTGAAATTTGCTGGGCAAAGTAGGCCATGTGTACTTGTTCAATACTGATACCATCAATTTCTATTTTACATCTGATTGGTTCTTTACTGATTACTATTGTTTTAGTTTTCTGCGATGAAATTGTCATATGGAATTCTTTTGCTCTTATGTTAAATCTGTGGACTAATCTTTGCAGACTATCTCCGTCTTGGGCTATCCTTTGGAAGAGGAAATGCAAAAGTGAAACCAATAATTTACAAATCTTCAGTGTGGAGAATCTGTAAGATATACTTCTCATCAAATACCGTTTAAAATTTGCTTCTGAACTCTGCTTACTTTCATCCTCATCATATGACATAACCATAGAATTAGTTGACCTTTAACTACCCCAGTTATACTACTTTCTTTGTATAACTCTTTTAACTCTTGGTTTGTTCTGCGTTTCCAAATAATTTTCCAATTCCTTATTCTTCTACACGTGCCGTCTTTTCCACGTAGGATGGCAATCAGCCTGGTTATCCTGATCTTAGATGCGGCTGCTCTGAATAGTTTGATTGATGTATATACATACCATATGAAGCATCCAAACTTTGATTCTTCAATAAAATATGAACATTTTAAGTGTGTATCAGGCTTAAGGTGGTGGTCGTTGAATTCTCTAGCGTTTTTATTTTTGGGAGACAAATAAATGTTGAGGTAAACCATTCGTTGGGTATGTCACCCAATTAATAAATTTCATTAAATAGTTTTACCAGGGCATCCATGTTACTTATTATGCTCTATTATCTGAACAATGTCTATAGGCAGTTGATCTGGCCCAGGGATTTTTCCGTTTCATGCACTCTTTAATGCATACAGTAATTTTTCATTGTAATTTCTTTACGTGTTTCTTAGTCTTCTAACTAAATGTGTCATAGGTTTTCTCTTTCGTCATTTCAATATACAACAGCTCTTCAATATGATTCTTATCGTATTACTTTTTCAGTCGTTGTCATGGTGTCCCGCTTTTATCTAAAAGAGTCGTTTTGTGGTTTCTTTATCGAAATCCTGCCATTTCTTCTGAAGATCTTCTACCTATATCTTTACCTTTTTTCTCCAACTAAGTTTGTTTTATCTCTCTTATCTCTTATCTTTTTTTTATTTTAATGTTAATAATTTTGTATTTATGATTGTCTTTGTTTTTGACTTGTCTCATTTAGTCCATCATGTCCAGAATCTCGTCGGTCATCTCATTATCGTTTTTTCTTTATTATTTATCATTGTTTGTTAATCTCATAGGTATTTGTGTCTAATTTTATTAAGATTTTCAGATTTTATCTGTTGGAGTTTCCCTTTTACACCATCTTCATTCAGTTTTTTAACTTCTACTTTTGGGGTTCTTTGGAGTTTTCTAGAAGATTCAAGTTTAATTATGATTTAAGAGAGTTAGGTATCTATTAGGCAAGTTTATTAGGCTGGCCTTGCGAGCTGTACAAGATTTTCTGGAAGTTTTGAACTATCTTTGTTATTTCAAATTTGTTCTTCATTCCTAATTATTGGTGTCTTCAATTTTGATTATTTTCAGAACGCTCAATATTGGCCTTGGACAGTTTAAGTCTCTGTTGTTTTCTATCACTTGCTCTATTAAGCTCCATTTATTGATATCACGTTTTAGTTCTTTTCTGTTTTTTTAGTTGTTCTCTTTCCCTCATTAGATGCTTATTTTGTCTCCTTTTAATTTTTGTTTTTTTTTGCGACCTGTAGTTCTGTTTTAAGGTTTTTATTTATTTTTGTCAACGTCGTAAATTTTGTCATGATAATGTGGAGGATCTGATTCGAACTTACTCACTAAGACCTTATAGAATTCTTCTCTATCTGTTCTTACTTTGAAGGAATTAATTTATCTGCGTTGTTTTTTTAAAGATCCTTTTTCTCGCTTCTTTCGTGTTAGTAGGTACCTATTGATTTTCGCCCGAACTATACGATGGTCACTAGGTACCAGTTGTTATATTTTTTGTTATTGCGACTTCAAATATTTTTTTGTTTTTGAGAGAAAATAGTCTATTTCATTTTTATTGGTATCGTTAGGTGCAACCCATGTATATTTTATATAAGGTTTCTTTTTGTAAAAGGTATTCACAGCATAGGTACATGTTTTCTTGTTCCAGGAATTATATTCCTTCTCCATTCCTAAAGTTTCTCTACCCTTATGTTTCATGTGCCGAATCCGAATTTTCCAATGTTGTTTTCAGAGTATTTACTCTTGTATTTTGGCGTCTCCCTTTTGGCCTCCCAATTTTGGCGTTAAAATCTCTCATTACTATTATTTTAGGTACTTTGTCTAGATTTTTAAATTGTAGCTCATAATGTATTTCTAGGGATACGATTTATATGACTGACGACGGCAGATTACATATAATGGGAAGATTGAAAGACATCATCAATAGAGGAGGCGAAAAGGTCAGCCCAGCAGAAGTTGAAGCAATTTTATCGAAGCATGATAATATTCAGGAAGTCTGCGTAAGTTGAAAATAATTTTATGTTAAACTTTTATATGAATTAATAAAATCACGAATCAAAAAATAACTGTGAAAGTTATTTTACCTTTTTAGTGCTCTCCCAAAAAAAAACATCAATTTTTGACGGGTTTTCACATTCCTTGGCTCCTAGTTATTTTGAAAGTACAATAAACTCAAGCAGCCATAATGTTGATGTTTCTCCAGAGTTGTATATTTTTGAAGTTATACTTCTTTAGGCGCGATGGGAGTGAAATTTAATATGCGCGAATTCATCAAAAACCTTGTTCCCCGGCACAGACGCATTGTACCTTTGCTCTGATTGGGTGTTCAAATGACATGACAATTAAATTGTTCAATATGGAGGTTATGATAAACAAATATTGTATATTAGTTTTTATTGTTGTGAGGACACAGACAAAAGCAAATTTATAATTGTAGTAACTTTTTAAATAGTTTTTAAAAGCAACAGGTACGTACTTTATTGTAAATGTTTCAGTATTGTAATAAAAAATTACATAGGTACTTACCTATTTGGAAAATGTATGTACCTATCTAGTAGGTAATGTTTTGATTTACATAATTTGATTACCAACAAAATTTCTACCACTCTTCATATAATATACCTATTGTTTTCTTACTCTATGTTTTGTTGTATTTTAAAATTTTAATTCCCTTTGTGAACACACACACACAAAAATCAAACTAATTTGATTAAATTCAGAACTGTCAGACAGTAAAACGTTCAGTTAGCCTACCTTCCCACATGACAAGTACGTGTAAGTGGTCAAGTCGGGTGACGGGTGTGCGTAAGTGGATTTCAACTCTAAGCACGCGGGTTCGAATCCCAATGTGAGTTTTTATTTTTTTATACATTTTATGATTCTGAATATATTTGTTATATAATTTTTTCCAGAAAATGGTATTTAGTTAAAATTTTTGCCAACAATTATTGTTCAGAAATCATTTCTTTGGTGCATTTTTCAATATGTTTGTGTGTGTTTTATTTTTTTTTTTTTATTTTTGGTATTGTTTTAATAAAAATGTTTGGAGAGTAGTAAGTGTTAAAATTATTTTAATATTTAAATAAAATATAAATAAACTGTTTAAAGTACATATATTAATTTCGTTGGAATCATATAATAGAAGTATAACTTCTTACGTGCGTACAAAGTACACACACATTCTTTTATTTGAGTAACTTTGTAATTATTGTTATTGATTCGTTGTATATTAGTTGTAGTAGTTCTGATTGTATACAGTGTGTCAATTTTAAAACTTACAATGGGCTATATCTTACCAACAAAAAGCTGATATCGAAAAATGCTTGAAACCGTTTCTAGGAAAGTACGGGGGAACTAAAATGATATGAAAGAGAACTCATCCCCATCAACCCCCTAGTCCCCACCCACCACAACCAACAAATTTTAAATTGCAAACCCCTACTTGTGATACATCATTTAAAATACTATAAAAATGCTATTCAATGGTATAAATAATAATTATTATACAGGGTGTTAATATCAGCCGGCTTACTACGACTTTTATATTTGTAATGCTATCTCCCGGACTATATTATTGTGAATGATAAATGTCCGTCGGTACATTTTTTTGTACAAAAACTTAATTTGCTGTTTTTGCAAAACAAGTTAAAAACATCTGTTTTTTGGTTTCTCTCAGATACAATAATTTTTGGTTTATTTGAGACCATTTAATCTAAGTTTGAGACCTTTAAATGTCGTTAGTTTTCATCATTTGTACGATCGGTACTGTCATTAAGCTGTAGTTGTCACGATGGTTTACAGTTTTACAGTACCTATACCTGAACGCGTGGAGATCATTTTCATATTTGCGTCCCAGAACCAATGTTATTTACGAACAGCTCAAATATTTAATGAAAGGCATCCGGACAAAAATTTAAGTCACGTGTACGTCCGCGATTTAGTTGAAAAGTTTAGAGAAACGGGATCAGTGCAAAATAAAAAAAGGTATGCCCCAAGATTACTGAATCCCAAATTGAGGTCCTTGGAAATTTTGCAATAGAGCCTACTGCATCAACACGTCAAGTATCTGCAATGAGAGGACTTTCACATGAGTCGGTTAGAAAGGTGTTGAAATTACATAAGTTTCACCCGTACAAAAGACAAATTCTTCAAAGACTAGGCGATGATGATCCAGACCGACGAATTGAGTTTTGTGAACTCACACTGAAAGAATTCGCGTTGAACCGAGATTGTTAAAAATATTTGTTTCACTGATAAATGTACTTTTATGCTGAATGGTAATGTAAATAAACAAAACTGTCGGTACTGGAGTGATTCGAACGCGCATCGATTCAGAGAAGGTCACACTCAATATTCTGAAAAATGAATGTTGGCGCAGGAATATTAGGCGATGCTATAATTGGCCCCTTGTTCATACCAGGCAATGTAAGTGGCGACATTTATCTCGATATACTGGAAAACACCATCGAACTTTAATTGTGCATGAATTAGAGAACTAAAGGGACGACCAAGGCAACCTAGCTCTAGACGAAGATTTGCTGCACTTCCAACAAGATGGAGCACCTCCTCTCTATGCAGCTCCAGTGAGGCACTGCACTGGTTAGATACTGATTATCCGAACAAATGGATTGGAAGGAGAGGTCCTATTGAGTGGCCACCGAGATCATCAGACTTACCGCCACCTGACTTTTTATATGGTGTTACCTCAAGTCAGTTGTTTATAAAACTAAACCTGCGTCACTTGAGGAATTGCGAGAAAGAATTACGCAAGCATGTCGCGCTATTACAAGAACAACATTTGCCAAAGTTCTTGCAGAATTTGAAAATAGGCTGTATTATTGTTTACAAAACAACAGAAGCCACTTTGAACATTTATTTAATTGACATTTTTAACAAATTTGTAGTTCAACAAAAACCTTATTAAATTTTTCATTTAAGCCAAAGTTTCACAATTACTGCTTCACCCTGTATAATTATTATTTATACCATTGGATAAAAATTTTTATAGTCTTTTTAATGATGTATCACAAGTAGGGGTTTGCAATTTAAACTTTTTTGGTTGTGGTGGGTGGGCCCTAGGGGGTTGATGAGGGTGAGTTCTCTTTCATGTCATTTTAGTTCCCCCTTACTATCCTAGAAACGGTTTCAAGCATTTTTCGATATCAGCTTTTGTTCGTGAGATATAGACCATTGTAAGTTTTAAAATTGACACACTGTATTATCGGGGCCTACCACTGCTGTATTATTGCAGAATAAACTTCGTTTTCACTTGACTCATTGCTTACATATTATACTCTCCTAATTCGAAGTGTGGTCTCTTTAGTCTTCAAACAGTTTCTCTGGGTATTCTTTCCATTTTTGCTATTCCCATGATTTAAATATGCATTCACTTCATCTCCTGTATTGCATTGTGGATTTTTCCTGATTTGTACAATACCTTAATATTCTTTCTGTACTTGAGTTCATCTTTTGATGAATTCAAAACTTTCCTTCATGGAGATCCGATCAGAGGAATTACTTAGGTAAATACCTATTTGGTATTGTGCATTGCCATGATTGAATGACTAGGGTGTATCACTGTGGATTTTTAATGGAGTGTTTGCCCTACTTGTGCTTCCCCATCCTGATGCGGTTGATACCACTCAAACACTGTCAAAAGGTCTTATCCGATACTTGGGGTGTGGGTGAGATAGGTTCGAGGATAGAGAATTGGGTAAGGTTAAGATGAAATTAGGACGGATTGGATGGATGGTTCGGATTAGAACAGTTGTCAGCTGTCCAGTTAGTCGTCTTTTACGACAATGTAGATCTTGAGGGTGTATTCTTTCTAAGTGGCCCACATCTCGCACAGGGCAATGATTTTGCTTTGTATATAAATTGGAACGAGTAGTGTATATAGTGATACATTATGCAGAATTTTTATTGTCTGTATCTATCTCAAAGTATCTGTAAAAATTTGGTTAGTTACTATGGCTTAACCTTCAATTGCAGGTCAATAAAACCATAGTCGTAACTGTGGTGTCCACATCTAAGAATATTAAACAATTTAGACGGCATGAAAACCTTTATTCATTATACTAAATGAACATATGCTAATATCTGAATTACATATTGTAGGTTATCTGTGAAGTTGGTCATAGATAGATTTGTAGAGGTGGGAAGTAACATAACTGTTACAGGTAGCATACATTACATCCCTCCACACCAAGATCCGAATATAAAACCCACATTGTCATAGTCTTAATTATAAATATAAACGATCAGGCGGTCTGATGGTTCTTCTCAATCTTTCCTTAATATTAGGTGACTGCAACCCAACGGTTGATTGTGATGCACTGTCTTTAATTGACGAAGGAACCGCACTGATATCTTCACTCGAAAATTCGGTTTCAACACTACCGGACACTCCTTGGGTCTCACTGGTATTTTTTAAGGTTACCAAAGCTTCAGTTTCACTTAAAGGTAATGGCGAACTTACAGAAGTACTTGGAACTGAACTCAGTGGATCACACGTATCTCTATCCTTGTCATCAGAAATTTTAGATATTTCTTCATCGTAAAAATGACCACATTTAACAATTTGGTCCAAATGTCTTTTCCATTCAAGACTTGGATTATCTAAAGGCTGACATAGAAATGTTTGATGTCCTAATTTTCTAACTATTTTACTCTTTGCCCATTTAGGCTTTTGTGCATTTACCCTGTAATCCCTAACATAAACATCTTCTCCTTCTATAAATTCTACCACCCTATTACCTTTATGGTATTTTATCTGTTGTTCTCTAGCTCTCAATGTCTTATCGTTAAATGTCAAAAAGTCAAATCTGGTTTTAATTTTACGCCCAAACATGAGATAGGCAGGAGTTTGAAATGTCACTGAATGAGGACTAGTTCTGTAAGAAAATAAATATTTTGAAATCAACTCAGATATACTCTTGCTCTGGGAGCCTGTTAACATTTTGTTTATTGCATATTTTAGGGTTTTAACTGAGTTTTCGGCCGCTCCGTTTGTCGCTGGATGATAAGGAGCTGAAGTTTTATGAATAATGCCATTATTTTTACAAAATCGCTGAAACTCCTCTGAATTAAACTGTGGACCATTATCTGAAATAATTTGATTTGGCAACCCAAATCGGGCAAAACAGTCTCGAAGTTTACCGATGGTATGTTCTGAGTCAGTCTTTGACATCTCATATACCTCGGGCCACTTCGAGTATGCATCTGTAATAACAAGATAATTCTTCCCATGATACGGTCCTAAAAAATCAATGTGAATTCTATCAAACACATGAGCTCCTTCTTGGAACTTAATTAAAGGTGCCTTCCGTGGAGTTGTAGTATTCTTTAAACATGCTTCACAAGATTTTACAAACAATTCAATATCTCCATCTAAGCCAGGCCACCAAAAATATTGCCTTGCTACTGTCTTCATTCGAACTATTCCGCTATGAGTACTATGCAATTCCTGTAAGATTTGTTTATGAAACTTGGAAGGTACCACTACCCTATACCCCCACATAATTAAATTATTATCAATGGTAAGCTCATTAGCCCTGTTAGCATATGCTTTCAATTCATCTGGAACTGTTTTTGGCCAGCCATCTCTTACATACTTAAAAACTTTGCTCAAACAGATGTCTGACCGTATTCCTTTAATTATTTCTACAGCGGTAACTGGTAATTTATCCTCTACCAGAAAATTAAAATAATCAAACTCAACATCACTTTGTACCTCCTTAGGTATGGAAAGAGGCAAGCGTGAAAGTCCATCAGCTGTTTTATTCTCTACTCCCTTAATATGTTTAAAGGTGTAATGAAATCCACTTAAAAATAGTGCCCACCTCTGCAGTCTCCCTGCTGCCATTTGCGGAATGCCCTTTGTCTCTCCGAATATGGCCATCAGTGGTTTGTGATCAGAACATAAAAAGAAATGCTTCCCTAATAAATATTGATAAAATTTTTGTACACCCCAATACATTGCCAAAGCCTCTTGGTGTATAACGGAATACTTAGCTTCATGTTTGCTCAACACTCCTGAAGCAAAACTGATTGGCTTCTCTGACCCATCTGGATACACATGCATTAAAACAGCACCTAAGCCCACGCTGGAAGCATCACAAACCAATTTTAAGTCCATCTGTGGATCATAGTGTGCAAGGCCCGCACCTGAAGAAATTTCCCTCTTTGCCTTTAAAAATGCATTCTCACACTCTGAAGTCCACTTAAAACGTTCATCTCTTCTTAATAACCTATACAATGGCTCCAGTACTGTTGATAAGTTGGCCACAAAACGACCATAATAATTGATCATCCCGACATATGCCCTAACTTCAGAGATATTTTGGGGTCTGGGGCACTCAATAATGGCTTTAATTTTTCCTGGATCTTTATGCAACCCTTCCTTATCAATAATATGCCCCAGATACCTTATTTCAGGCCGGAAAAACATGCACTTATCTAAATTTAATTTAAAGCCTGCCTTCTGAAGTCTATTAAAGACATTTTCCAAATTTTTTAGATGCTCCTCTCTATTAGGACCTGTTACCACAATATCATCTAAGAAATTAATAACATTTGGAATACCTAACAAAACTTTTTCTACAATTTTTTGAAAAATGCTACAGGCCGGTCTTGTACCATATGGTAGCCTGTTTACCTGATAAATACCTCTGTGTGTGCTCCAACTTAAAAGTTTTTTTTTCTCCTCCGTTAGCTCCAATTGGTTGTAAGCATTTTTGAAATCAAGTTTTGTAAAAAGGTGCCCACCCTGGAGGGCTGCAAATAACTCCTCCACTCTTGGCAATGGATGCTTGACATCAATTAGAAATTTATTTACGGTTATTTTGTAGTCAGCCAGCACATACACGGATTTTGCCTGTCTCCTTGACAATGGGAACCAGTGGGGTGCCCCATTCAGCATTTTCAATCAAGGTAATGACACCCTTACTTTCAAGTTCATCTAATTCTGCATTAACATCCCTTTTAAAAGCAAAAGGTAATGGCCTTGGTTTGCAAAATATAGGTTTTGCATTTGGTTCCATTTTTAAGTCAACTTTTTCAAACCTATAATGCCCTAATTCATTACTAAAGAGAGAACTATATTTTTTTACTAACCTGGCTATCTCTGCATCCTGATCTATTTTATTTATATTAATGTTAGGAACTCCCGGTAATTTAATCTCGAAATTAAATGTCTTCATTAAATCTCTACCAATTAAGGCTGTTGTTCCATTTTTTATTATAATTAACCTACAGTTATCTACCCTAACATTATTATATTGAATAGTTACGAAAATCTCACCTAAATGTGTAATAATACTTCCATCAAATGATCTGAGTCTAACTTTAGTTGGAAGTAATGCACTGGTTTTGAAATATCTGATATAAATATTTTCAGGAAGGACAGAGATACCTGCGCCTGAATCCAGTTCCATTAAAATAGTACAATCATTAATTAACATATTTGCCTTGTGTGGTTTTATAAAACCATTATTAACATTATCAAAAGAGGTATGGTACATGTTTACAAAATCAAAATCTTGTACATTTTCTGAATCAGAATTTTCACTCTCTACAGGTTCTACATAATGAGTACTTTTTCCTTTGTTTTTATTACACATTTTAGCCAGATGGCCAACCTTCCGACAGATCTTACAACTATATTTTCGGTACTTACAATTTCTAAAGTCATGTTTTATTCCTCCACACGCATTACACTTGGACTCTCCATACAAACCTCCTGAACCTCCTTCTCGTGCTTCTCTATTTCTGCCTTGGTTAACACTGGTGCTTGATATCTTATTTACTGGAACTGAAGTGTTGGCTTCTACTGCTGCAGCTTCTTTTCTCAACGCCAACTCATATAGATGTTCTAAGGTTGTTTTATGATCCTCCTCACATAAGCGATCCAGGACTGGTCCCTTTCTCACACCACAAACGAATTTGTCTTTTAAAACATTGTTTAATGTAGCCCCAAACTTGCAATCTATTGCTTTATTTTTAATTCTTACGTAAAAGTCTGCCACGGACTCCTTTTCAGCTTGTCTCAAAGAATAAAATTCTATTCGTTCCTTAAAAACAGAAACTTTTTTAGTGAATTGCTTTTGTAGAAGGATACATAGTTCATCGAAAGTCTTATTCTTAGGTAAAACTGGGTCACACAATCCTTTTAATATTTCATAGGCCTTATCACCAATTATTGTCAATAATACTGGAACCATTCTATCATTCTCTACATAATTTGCAATAAAATATTGCTCTAACCTCTCCTGGTATATATTCCAATCAGTACCTATCCGGTACTCTTGTAAGCTGCCTATTGCGCCCCTTAGAACACTCACTTGAGTTGAAGGAAATACTGCACCTTCCATTTTGCACCTTGCAAATACTAAATAAAACGTTTATTCAAGCGCCTTGCTTGTAAAATTGTCTACTGCTTATTTATCCTAGTCGCCATATTATGTGGTGTCCACATCTAAGAATATTAAACAATTTAGACGGCATGAAAACCTTTATTCATTATACTAAATGAACATATGCTAATATCTGAATTACATATTGTAGGTTATCTGTGAAGTTGGTCATAGATAGATTTGTAGAGGTGGGAAGTAACATAACTGTTACAGGTAGCATACATTACTGTAACCAGGGGGTTTAGGGGTTATAACCACCCCATTTGGATATACTTTGAGCTCTATACGTTTAACTTGCTTACTTAGTTTCGTGTCCGAAACACCAACAACTTTAAATTCTGTATTTTCAATGGTTGGCCACATAGATGGCCCTGTCATTTGCTAAAATTAAGTCTTCTTCTGTGCAGGTCTCTCTCATCTCTGTGCATGATAGTAGATGCCGGCTAGTCTGAACCGCGCCACAGTCGCAGGTATCGTCCTCCTGGTATCCCCATTTTTTCAGGTTACTAGCACAACGTGAAACGCCGGTTCTTAATCTGTTTAGAGCTTTCCAAGTCGGATACGGTAAATTGTGTCCAGCAGCCATTTCCTCTGAGGGAGGAAAATGTGTCGCGGTAGCTGACGCTTGCCATAGGTGTATTCGGCGCGTTTCTGGCGTTTCGGGGATGGATTTTGTTGTTTTTAGGAAGCTTTTCCGAGATCTTAGTCTGCTTGGCTGAGTTTGGTGGTCATATAAGGGGTGTCTTCGGTCCGTCTCCTGCTTTTTTCGTTCTACCTCTGACGTGACCTTCCTCCTGATAGGTGGTGGAGCAATTCCAGCTATGGGGTATACCTCTTCGATAGGTGTCGGTTTCAGGCAATCCGATATTATACGAACCGTTTCATTTAGAGCCACGTCGACGTTCTTTGCGCGAGCAGAGTTTGCCCATACTGGTGCTCCAAACTCCGCGGCCGAAAAACATAATGCTAAGGCAGAAGTGCGAAGAGTGTGTGATTGTGCTCCCCATTTTGTATTAGTTAGCTTGCGGATGATATTATTTCTGGCACTTACTTTCTTCTTGACATCTTGACAGTGGTATCGGTAAGAGAGTTCTATCCAGACGTACGCCAAGGTATTTTGGCGTCTCGTTGTGTTTCAGCATCTGACCACGCCATTCCACCTCCAGCGGCCTTCGGGCATGCTTGTTTCTAAGGTGGAAAGCACATACCTGGGTTTTTGTAGGATTGGGTTTCAGATGGTTTTCATCGTAGTATAGAGCTAAGTCTCCTAGGGCATCTATCAGTTTCACTTCTACTTCATTGAAAGTTCTTCCCTGAGCTGCCACAGCTGTAGCATCAGCGTAAATAAATTGCCTTGTTTGTTGGTGTTTGGGTTGGTCGTTGGTGTATATGTTGTAAAGAATCGGCGCGAGGACACTCCCTGTGGTAGCCCAATTTGTGGTCCCTTCACCGACTGTTCTTGGACTGGAGCGTTACGTAGAAGCGTCTATTCTGGAGGAGACATTTCACTAACCTTGTTAGTCGGAAATCCTTTGTGGTTTCATAGAGTTTTTCGAGTAGCCGTTGATGGTTACTGTGTCATAGGCGGCTGTTAGGTCTATGAACTCTACTCCTGTTATTTCTTTCCGTTCAAAACCATCTTCAATAGGTTGGGTGAGATTAAAAACCCACACTGCTCAAACAATTTGCCTTCCGGACCCTGAAAATCTAAATGAATACTTTGTTAATGTGAGTAAAAATATTACATAAACTATTTTGCCACAACAAGATCCCATTGCCTATCTCCCTAATTCAAGAAAGGTCTCGAATTCATTCTTTATAAAACCAGTCGATAAATCTGAACTGATTCAAACAATCAATAGTATCAAAAGCAAATCTTCCTGTAGTACTGATGGTCTATCGATAAAAATTTTTTCTAATCTCCCAGAAAATGTATTAGAAGTCCTCATCTCACTAATTAATGATTCCTTTGAGAAAGGTAAATTTCCAGAGTGCCTGAAGACAGCCATCATTATTCCTCTTCATAAGGGTGGTGAAATATCTAATACCTGCAATTATAGACCTATTGCACTACTACCGGTACTCTCCAAAATTATTGAGAGACTCATAAAAGCCCGACTTATGTCCTTTCTAGTTGAAAACAACATTTTATCACAAAATCAGTTCGGCTTTTTAAATAATAAATGCACCACTGATGCCATATTTTCTGTACTACATGAGGTTTATCAAGCACTGAACAATAATCTTCACACTGCCACCGTTTTTTGTGACTACGCCAAAGCTTTTGATTGTGTAGATCATAACATTTTGACAAAAAAACTAAATTTCTACGGAATTCGAGGTATTTCTTTAGAATGGTTCCAATCTTACTTGGATGATAGGAAAAAACTGGTTAGAGCAAATGATACAGACTCTAGTCTCAAAAACATTGTATGTGGGGTACCTCAAGGTTCAGTATTGGGTCCTCTACTTTTCCTTATCTTTATTAATGACATCACTAGTTTAAAAATCGATGGAAAAATCTTTCTTTTTGCTGATGATACCAGTATCACTTGGAGCAACTCAAATATTGCAACTCTTCATGCTACTATAACTTCTGATCTACTTACAATAAAAACCTGGTCTGACTCTAATTTACTCTCGTTTAACGTAGATAAAACAGAAGCATTGTCTTATAAAGGAGCTCTTCAACCCTTACCTCTTAATAACAGCCAGCTCAGTACCGTTGATTCTGTAAAATTTCTTGGTATTTTTTTAGACAGCAACCTTAAATGGTCCCACCATATCGATTTGTTAAGGAAGAAACTATCCTCAGCTTGCTATGCTATAAGATCTGTTTCGAATTAACTCAATTTAGCATCTTCCAAAATAACATATTTTTCTTTGTTCGAGTCACATCTTCGTTATGGTCTTCCTTTTTGGGGTTCTGGTACAGCTGCCCAATTCAATGTTATTTTCAAATTACAAAAAAGAGCAATTAGATATCTGTTTGGCCTTAGAAGAACAACACATTGCAGAAGTTACTTCAAAGATCACGGAATTTTAACCCTTCCATCTTTGTATATTTTAGAAACTGTTTGCTTAATTCGTAAACATCTACATGTCTTTCCACCAAGACCTAAGCATGACTACTTCACGAGAAATACTACGTTTGACGTCTTTATGCCAACCCCGTCCTCTGAGTTAGTAAAGAAATCTATATTATATTCCGCAAAAAAACTTTACAACCATCTCCCTCTACAACTTAAATCTGCAGCATCTTTCCCCAAATTCCGTAAACTGACAAAAGCCTACCTATCTGAAAGACCATATTATTCAGTAGAAGATTTTCTTAATCAATAACTAAGAAATTACAGTACCCTTTGCACAAGTAGTATTTTTATTACCATTTTTTTGTCTATATTTGGGTGTCATATGCAGCAGCTTAACTTTTAAACTTATTAATTACTAGGTAGACTATGCATTTGCAATTTACTTAAATTTTGCAATTGATTATTTCTGTTTAACTTCATTATTATTGTTATTATTGTAAATATATTGACGATTTATGTAATTTTAGTAAATTGGATTGTTATTGCTTTGTTTTCTTGACTTTTTATAAGCTTTGTCGATAAAATTGTACAATTTTTCATAACAATAAAGCATATTTCTATTCTATTCTATTCTAAGAATTTGACTGCAGCAGCACTTTCCGGGTCTGAATCCTGCTTGTTCTGGAATAATTTTAGTCTCCACATATTCAGCGATCCGGTTCAGTATCATTCTTTCAAATGCCTTGAAAAGGTGGCACAAAAGAGAGACAGGTCTAAAACTCTTTGTATCCGCCGGATCCGTCCCTGGTTTTAAGAGGGCTACCACTCTAGCTTTTCTCCAGATTTTGGGGATTTGTAATGTACGGATGCAGCAATTCATCATTTTTACGAGCCACTCTACGGTTTTTAGTCCAAAGTTCTTTATTTGTTCCGTTCGGATATCGTCCAGGCCAGCCGCTTTATTATCTTTCATTTGGTGGATTGCGCCTCTCATCTCCTCTAGACAAAAGGAAGCACCTAGAACATCTCTTTCTTCATCGATATTCCGTTGAGCTCTCACCTTGTTCTTTCTTGATGCCGTCTTACCGTTCATTAGAAGACGATGGGCTATCTGATCGGGCGTGACTGCCGGAGCAGCGGGATCGTTGCCAAGATTCCGAATCAGCTTCCAGGCACGTCTGCTGTTTTGTTTCATGTCCAGACTCGTGACCAGCTTGCACCACCTTTCCGTTCTGTTGGCGGATATCGCATGTAACATTTCCTTTCCAGCCTTTATTGTTTCTTCCGAGACCACCTTAACACCATTACTATTCCATACCCCCAGAGATCATCAAGTAGTTGTAACCCCCCTTCTTCTTTGATTACAATAAATCAAATACTAAAATCACGGATTTCGGACATGTTCCTTTTAAGTCCATGATATTGCGACACATTCCAAGTCCAGATGTTTTAACTCCACGACTCCAATACTGGTTCCTTTCAGTTCTTTTTTGTTTTAGATCGTTGGAACCAAAGATGAGAGATTGGGAGAAGAAGTATGCGCTTGTGTCGTTTTGGAAGATGATGACATCGATTTCACCTTATCAGATATCAGAAATTTCTGTTCTGGTCAACTTTCTCACTACAAGATCCCTTCCAGACTTGAAATCATGACCCATCTACCAAAAACACCAATGGGAAAAGTTAAGAAGGCCATGCTAGTCGATAGAATTAGTCACCCTCAAGCAAAAAAAGAATCTGACTAACCATTTGAAATTACTGGTAATTTTAACGTGTAACTTGAATGTTTTTACTTGTATTGTGTCTAAATTGTTAACATTGTAAAACTTTTAGTATTTTGTATGCTTTGTAATGTGTGAAATGTTTTTAAATTTAATGTTGTACCAGGTTTTTTATGAATAAAGAAAGATGCATGATATGTTCCACTTTCACATCCCTAATGACCAGTGACGCGTAATCACTTAATGTCTTGCGCAACAATGGGTAAACAATATGAAACTGACGAGAGTTTTCAGCGTCTATAAAAAAACAGGATAACTTAATGATGACGACAAACGCGAAAAGGGGGATAAGGAGTTAATTGAAAAAACAGACAGAGTCATGTCTATACAAAAAGAAGAAGAAGAAGAAGAAGATACAAAGAAAAAAAGGGCAAAAATAATCAAATTATGCTAGATAATGTGTGGTAGATAATGTTTACAGTTTTGTTACGAAAGAAACCGGAGCCAAAGAAGGAATCGATTTGCTGAACCATAGAAAGCTCATGCAAGGAGTACAAATACATATACATATTGTATTAATATGGGATTAGCTACTGTTAAATGTAATGACAAATACATTTGCACATAAAAAAGATTTGACGTTTCGATTTCCACTCCGGAAATTGTCTTCAAAAAAGATTATTAAGAAATTATGTTGGAAGAGTACCTGTATACGAGGTCTGGCTATTAAATAACGAGACTGCTTATGAAAAAGAGTTTTATTTTAAAAATTATTCTACAATCGAATGCTCTCCTTCAATATATTCCCCTTCCCTCGCCACACACCGTTCCATTCGTTTTTTCCATTGGTCAAAGAAATGCTGGAAGTCTTCTTTTGTTAGAGCTTTTAGGAGCTCCGCCGTTTTTCGCTTCACCTCTTCCATCGACTCGAACCGGATTCCTTTTAAGGCAGACTTGATCTTCGGAAACAGCAAATAGTCACAGGGTGCTACAACAGGCGAGTACGGTGGGTGTTCGAGCACTGGAATGCCTCTAGCGGCTAAATAACGCTTCACAGACAGCGCATTATGGGCAGGTGCGTTGTCCTGGTGCAAGATCCACGACTTGTTTTTCCACAACTCCGGCCGTTTCTTACGAACTCGCTCTCGCAGCGTTGCCAAAACTTTCAAATAGTAAATTTGGTTTACAGTTTGACCCTCTGGAACCCATTCAGTCATCACGATGCCGTTAATGTCGAAAAAACGATTAGCATGGCTTTAAATTTTGATTTCGACCTCCTTGCTTTTTTCATTCTTGGCGATGCAGGAGTTTTCCAGTGCATGAATTGTCGCTTAGTTTCAACATCGTATTTGAATATCCAGATTTCATCGCAAGTGATGATGTTTTCCATTAATTCAGGCTCTTCATGTAACCCCTCAAGAAAATCTGAGCAGATCTGTTGACGGACGAGCTTTTGGTCAGGGGTCAAATTTTTCGTACTGGAAGAGTAGACACTTCCAGCTATCCAATGCTGCATTCGTTTCCCACTCTTTCCCTCTAGGACGCCTTCTGCGCGCGCAGTCTCGTTATTTAATAGCCAGACCTCGTATATACCAGCAAACCCTCCTCGAAAACTCGACGTTTAGGAAGGATTTTTTCCAGTCAGAATTTTCGTAAATTCCAAAATTTATGCTTAACTTCTGAGTGGCATTTTTCTTTTATGGACGTGGACTATAATTTCAGTGTTTTTGTGGATAAACTTCTCTGTATCTTCAATATAGGCTATTGATTATATTCAAAATAAGATAGCTAAAAGGAACTACAACGTTAACGGGGTTTTATTATTTCATATAGTCAATGGACATCTATATATGAAAAAACCGCGGAGTGCTACCATTTAAAGTAGTGCGTTTTTGAGAAATGGGTGAATTAGTCTCTGGGCACAGGTTACATTAGGGTGAGTTCTATGCACTTTTGGTACAAACATATCTACATAAAAATTGTTCCTGGTTAAATTTCGTATCTAAATATCACTATTTAAAGTCAATGATACTTTTTTTTACAAAAATATATTCAAAAGAATAAGCACAAAATAACCCAAAAGAAAGAAATTTTGTTTTTTGTCCCATAACTTTTGTCCACGAGGATATAGGTATAGACATTGCTTTACAGAAAAAAAATCTACATATTTTTTCTTTAAAATGTTGTTTAGTAGAGGTAATTAGGATTTATAGTTTTCGAGATATGATTTTTCAAATTTCGCCACTCACAGCAATTTTGGGCAATTTTCCTTGTTATTTCGCAAATATTGTTCTGTAACTTTTTTCTACGTAACTTTAGGTATATGCAATGGTACACGTAATAGGAATAGAAATCAATTACCTTTAAGATGGTCTACTGTATAATGTTGTACGACTTTTTTTTTAAGAGATTATGGTTTTTAAATGTTTTATACTTTTAACGATTTTTTATAAAATAATATAAAAATAAAATAATATTATTATATAATATATTATATATTATATAATATTATATTATATATTATATATTATATATTATATATTATATATTATATATTATATATTATATATTATATATTATATATTATATATTATATATTATATATTATATATTATATTATAATACTTAATATAAAAAACATATCTATTATTTTTTACGATTATTTTTGAAATTTCTCATAACTTTTTTCTTCTACATTTAGGTATATATATTATATTATATAAAAAAAGCTTATTTTGTTTACTTTAAAATGGTGTATTACAAAAAATTCTAGGATTATTTTTGAATAAGATAATATTTTTCAAAATGTATTAAGTACTTGCAACGATTTTTGATTTTAGGTTTATTTTTTAAATTTCTCATTATACCTTTTTTTCTTGTACATGAATATACTATATATTGCTCAATAAAGATGGCTTACTTTCTGTTCTTTAAAATGGTGTATCATCTATATTTAAATAATGGAAACCGAGTGATTCGTTGGTATTTTTTACCTGTATTATTTAAAATTATTTCATTTACAAAAATTACAAAAACATTAGTCTTAGAAAACATCACTTTAGTTAAAATTATTTAAACGTTGACATTTAAAAAATTTTTAGAATCAAAGTCCATCTCTTCGTTAGCATTAGATTCAATATCTTCCTCTGACACCTCAGTTATCTTAGAGTTCCCACAATTAGTACCCATGCACATGCACCCTTTGCAGAATATTGAACAACTAATTCCTATCTTCCTACAACCGCAGTTTTTTGTACATTCTTTGGTACATTTACATGCTATTTTTTCAAGCAAAGCTTGTGGTGCAGGAGCTTCAAGTCAAGTCAAGTCCGACTCAAGTGGATCCAAAGTATTACCTATAAAAAATAAGATTCAATCATAACACACAATCACATAAAAAAATTACAATGAGAAATTTAAAAAATAATCCTAAAATCAAAAATCGTTGCAAGTACTTATTACATTTTGAAAAAGCATATCTTATTCAAAAATAATCCTAGAATTTTTTATAATACACCATTTTAAAGAAACCAAAATAAGCTTTCTTTTTATTATATAATATATACCTAAATGTAGAAAAAAAAGTTATAATGGAAAATTTAAAAAATAATCGCAAAAAATATAAAAACTCGTTAAAAGTATAAAATCTTGAAAAAGATAACCTCTTTAAAAGAAGTCGTACAACATTATACAGTAGAACATTTTAAAGGTAATTGATATCTATTACTCTTACGTGGACCATTGAATATGCCTAAAGTTACGTATAAAAAAGTTACAGAACAATATTTGCGAAATAACAAGGAAAATTGCCCAAAATTGCTGTGAGTGGCGAAATTTGAAAAATCATATTTCGGAAACTATAAATCCTAATGACCTCTACCAAACATCATTTTAAAGAGAAAATATGTAAGTTTTTTTTCTGTGAAGCAATGTCTATACCTATATACCCGTGGACAAAAGTTATGGGACAAGAAACAAAATTTCTTTCTTTTGGGTTTCTTTGTGCTTTTTCTTTTGAATATATTTTTGTAAAAAAAAGTATCTTTGACTTTAAAAAGTTATATTTAGATAGGAAATTTAACCAGGAACAATTTTTATGTAGACGTGTTTGTACCAAAAGTGCATAGAACTCACCTTAATGTAACCTGTGCCCAGGGACTAATTCACCCATTTCTCAAAAACGCACCCCTTTAAATGGTAGCACTCCGCGGTTTTTTCATATATAGAGATTCATTGACCATATGAGATAATAAAACCCCGTTAACGTTGTAGTTCCTTTCTATAGTACATAATCAATAGCCTAATAAGTCATTTCCGTTAATTACAATTAAGCCAAAACATCGTAAACCCTGGGTTACGAAAAATATACGCATATCAGCCAAGAATATGCGTTCACTACTATACATCCAGAAATTTACTCCAACGCTTCTATCACTGAATACATCACGAAGTACAGGGCAACGTATCTAAAACTTATCAAATCAGCTAAAAAAGCCTACTATCAAAATCATCTGGGAAGCTCTAAAAGTGTTGCAAAAGAAACTTGGTCCATAATAAACGATCTTCGAAATAAAACTCGCACAGCTCAATCATTTTCCCTTCCAAACCCTGAAAGTCTAAACGAATACTTCGTTAATGTGAGTAAAAATATAACATTAACTATTTTGCCGCAATAAGATCCAATTTTCTATCTTTCTAGTTTAAGAAAGGTCTCGAATTCATTATTTTTAAAACCAGCCGATAACTCTGAACTCATCCAAACAATCAATAGTATCAAAAGCAAATCATCCTGTAGTACCGATGGACTATCTATAAAAATTTTCTCTAATCTCACAGAAAATGTATTGGAAATCTCGTCTCACTAATTAATGATTCCTTCGAAAAAGGTAAATTTTCAGAGTGCCTAAAGACAGCCATTATTATTCCTCTTCATAAGGGTGGTAAAAAATCGAATGCTTGCAACTACAGACCTATTGCCTTACTACCGGTACTCTCCAAAATTATTGAGAGACTTATTAAAACTCGACTTATGTCCTTTCTTGTTGATAACATTTTATCACAAAATCAGTCCGGTTTTTTAACTAATAAATGTACCACTGATGCCATGTTTTCTGTACTACATGAGGTTTACCAAGCATTAAATAATAATCTTTATACTGCCACTGTTTTCTGCGACTATGCCAAAGCTTTTGATTGCGTAAATCACGATATTTTGATAAAAAAACTCAATTTCTATAGAATTCGAGGTATTTCTTTGAATTGGTTCCAATCCTACTTGGATAATAGGAAACAACTGGTTAGAGCCAATGATACTGACTCAAGTCTCAAAAATATTATATGTGGTGTACCACAAGGTTCAGTATTGGGTCCTCTACTTTTCCTTATCTTTATAAATGACATCAATAATTTAAAAATCGATGGAATTTTTTTTCTTTTTGCTGATGATACCAGTATCACTTGGAGCAACTCAAGTATTGCAACTCTTCATGCAACTATAACTTCGGATCTACTGACGATAAAGACCTGGTCTGACTCGAATTTACTCTTTTAACGTGGATAACACAGTAACAATATCCTATAAAGGGGCTCTTTAACCTTTGCCTCTTAATAATAGCCAGATCAGTACCGTTGATTCTGTAAAATTTCTTGGTATTTTTTTAGACAGCAACCTCAAATGGTCCCTTAATATCGATTCGTTAAGTAAGAAACTCGCCTCAGCTTGCTATGCAATCAGATCTGTTTCAAGGGAAATCAATTTAGCATCTTCTAAAATAACATATTTTTCGTTGTTCGAGTCTCATCCTCGATATGGTCTTACTTTTTGGGGTTCTAGTACAGCTGCTCAATCGGATGTTATTTTTAATTTGCAAAAAAGAGCAATAAGATATCTGTTTGGCCTCAGAAGAACTACATATTGCAGAAGTTACTTCAGAGATCACGGAATTTGAACACTTTTATAATATATTCTAGAAACGGTTTGTTTAATTCGTAAACACCTTCATGTCTTTCCAGCAAGGCCTAAGTATCTCTACTACACCAGAAATTCAACCTTTGACATTTATTTACCGATCTCGTCCACTGAGTTAGTAAAGAAATCTATAGTATATTCAGCAAAAAAATACAACCATCTCCCATTACAACTTAAATCTGCAATATCTTTCCCAAAGTTCCGTAAAATGACAAAAGCCTATCTATCTAAAAGACCATATTATTCAAAAGAAGAATTTCTTAATGAATAAATAAGAAAATCGGGTTTCATATTCGGCAGCTTAAACTTATTAGTTCCTAACATCGATTTTATTTGTTGATGTTCAATTTGCAATTTATTTAAATTTTGCAATATATTGGTTTTGTTTTTGCTTTACTTTAATACTCTTATATACTGATATTTGACAATTGATATAAGTCTAGTAAATTGTATTTGTTATTTTTGTTTACTGATATTTTTTGACTGTATGTAAGCTTTGTCCATAAAACTGTGAAATTTTCAGTGACAATAAAGCCTATATAACCGCCAAGTTGTTGAAGAGGTTTCTTGGCGGTTGTACACTCCTTTCTTTTTCTTAATAATCTTTTTTTAACAATTTCCGGAGTAAGGAAGTAAAGATAATATGCTACGCCGACGACGCCATAATAACAGCCGAAAATGAGGATGACCTACAAAGATTAATTAAAGAATTCGAAGACACGGCTCTCATATACAACATGGTGCTCTCAACAGAGGAAACTAAATTGATAGTACTATCAGCGGAACCGAGACGATGTAAGTTGGTCGTAAATAACAACATAATAGAACAAGTAGGGGAGAGTTGGACAAAACCGTGTAGGTTGATAAAACCGGGTACCCCTTAATTCTTCTAACTGTCTGCTGCTATCTATTAGACAATGTTAAAATTAGTGTCCCTTTACCACTAACAGTCGTGTGTATTCATTTCTACCTCATTTGAGTAATCTGTACCGGAGCAGTAACACCTCACCTGTTTTTTGATGCAGGAAACTCGATTTTTAAGGTAAGTTTATAGCTGTTTTCTCCTCTAATGAATAACTAATGGCCATTTCAAAATTTAATACATGTAACCTAGTATATTACATTTAATTTGGTCAAAAATTTTGAATATTATTTCATAACATAAACATTTAAATAACATTTAATGTCTTGTTTACGAGTTTGACAAAACCGGGTAGTCCGAAAATCGACAAAACCGCGTACCCGATTTTATCAGACCTGTTGTTACTTCCAGTTTCTGCAGTGGTTTTTTTGCTTTTAGGTAACTATAACATGTGGCTTCTTCTATTAAAAAGCTAGTAGGAAAAATTAAAAAAATCTCCAGTCGTAAAAAAATTAAACAAAATGAACTGGACAGAAAAAAAAAGAAAAAACGTGGTAAAAAGGGCTGTACCAAAAACAAAATTTTGGAGAGTTTGGAGGAAGAAGATAATAATGACGACGTGTCTATATTACAATTAACTACATATTTTCAAATTATAATGCTAAGGAAGGCTGGATAAAATGTGTGTCTTGCACCAAATGGGCTTATGACGTCTGTAGTGCCTATGATGATGTAGATGAAGTTTTTATTTGTGACTTCTGTACATAGAATTTCGATTTTTGTTCACATACTTTTAATAAATATTTTATTTTCTGCCCACTAGTCTTTTTACATGGTAATTAAGTTACTACCCAGTTTTATCATACCGGTTGGACAAAACCGGGTATTTTGTAATATTTTCATAAAAATAAAAAAAATCAAAATCTAAAAATATTTTTAAAAATTGACATTGGCATATCAAAAGATGAAAAACTAAGTCAACCTACTAAAACCCTTATAGAACTAAGACGACAGATGAAAGGAGATACAAGTTCCAGCAAAGAAGCGCTAAATCAAATAAATAAGACTATCACAAAGTCAATAAGAAAAGACATAAGAAACTACAATGTAGAAAAAACAAAACAAGCAATAGAGCAAAATAAGAACATGAAAGTTTTGAAGAACGTAAGCGTACAAAAAGGAAAAATAGAAATCAACAAACTAAGAAACAGAACTGGAAAAGAAACTACAAACAGAGATGAAATATTAACAATAGTCGAAGAGTTCTACACAGAGTTATACAAATCAAGAAAAAAAGATGACAATGCGCAACCTCCAATTACAGTAAAAACTGGAGTATTAAATCAAGGATCGGATTTAATGCCCGATATAACAAAATCAGAAATCAAAGAGGCTCTGAAGAAAATGAAAAATAATCGAACCCCAGGTGAAGATGGAATAGTATCAGAAGCACTAAAAATTGGAGGAAATATACTACTTGAAAAAATTAAACAACTTTTCAATATCTGCCTTCACAACGCCAATATTCCAACAGACTGGAACAACGCTACTATGATTCTATTACACAAAGCAGGAGACAAAGCCAATTTAGAGAATTACAGACCGATTAGCCTCCTCAGCCATTTATATAAGTTATTTACGCGAATAATAGTTAAGAGAATGGAAAGAAAGTTAGAGACTTATCAACCAAGAGAACAGGCAGGATTCCGAAAAAATTACGGAACAAATGACCATCTACAAAGTATAAAAACCCTGATAGAGAAAGTAGTGGAATACAATAAACCCCTAGTTCTAGTTTTTATCGATTTTCATAAAGCCTTTGATACAGTTGAACTTAGCAAAATATTACAGGCGCTTAAAGAATGCAGGCTAGATTATAGGTATACAAAATTATTACACAAAATATACTTACAGGCAACAACCACTGTCAAATTACATACTAACAGTAATCGCATAAAAATAGAACGGGGGGTTAGACAAGGAGACCCAATGTCACCTAAACTTTTTATACGGTCTTAGAACATGCTTTCAAGAGTTTGGATTGGATGACAAAGGGAATAAAAATAGATGGAGAATACCTAAACAACTTACGTTTCGCCGATGATATAGTCATAGTAGCTGAGGATCTAGGTATGGCAAGAGAGATGGTACAAGAACTCGTTGTAGCTACAGAAAATGTTGGTTTAAATATAAACATCTCAAAAACAAAAATAATGACAAATTTGGTACCCAACCAGAACATCAGTATTGGTGGGAAGGAAATAGAACTCGTAGATAGATATAAATACCTGGGACATGAAATTACGATTGGCAGGGATAACCAGACTCATGAGCTGAAGAGAAGAATCGGTCTTGGGTGGGCAGCATTTGGAAAACTGAGAGAAACTTTTAAAAGTGAGTTACCCACATGTCTAAAGAGAAAGGTATTCGATCAGTGCGTCCTCCCAGTCTTGACGTACGGATCAGAAACACTTACCTTAACTAAAGCCTCGGCTACCAAACTAAGAGTCACGCAGAGAAGAATGGAGCGGTCAATGTTAGGAATAACTCTGCAAGACAAAATCAGAAACGAAGAAATCAGGAGAAGAACAAAGGTGACTGACGTCATCGAGAGGATAGCCAGGTTGAAGTGGAGATGGGCAGGACACGTAGCCAGAATGACAGATGGGCGATGGACGAAGAGGTTATTGGAATGGAGGCCAAGAGAAGACAAGAGAAGCGTCGGTCGACCGCCTACAAGATGGACTGACGACTTAAGAAAGGTAAATAAAAACTGGATGAGGGCGGCGCAGGATAGATGGGGTTGGAAACGAGGGGAGGAGGCCTATGTTCAGCAGTGGACTTTTGAGGCTGGATGATGATATCAAACTTAAGCCATTTGAGAATATTTCAATCTACAGCAAACATTTGATACTCTCACATAGCAAAAGATACAGACGGTTTTTGAAGTGGTACCCGGTTTTGTCCAACTCTCCCCTACCTAATGGAAACGGAATACTTGGGAACAAAACTGAAAAGTGGAAGAAGAAGTACAAAAACAAGTGAACATTGCGAACAGAGCAGCAGGATGTCTCAACAACACCATCTGGAGAAACAAATACATCACAATGGAAACGAAAACCAGGATATATAAATCAACAATAAGACCGATAATGACGTACACAGCGGAAACAAGAGCGGATACGGCGAAAACACAAAGACTGCGGAAAGTCTTACGAAAAATAACAAACCACGAGCGAGATGTGGTATAGAAGAAATAAACATGTGGATCAAAAGAAGAAAAATAGAATGGAATCAACACATAGAAAGAATGACAGAAAATACAGTAGTACGAATAGCAAGAGACAAATCGCCAAATGGAAGATCATTGGGACGACCGAGGAAAAGATGGTCAGAAAATGTCAATTGAGGCTAAAAACCGAAGTATAACAGGCATTGAGCCTATTTATAAAGTAGGAAGAAGAAGAAGAAGAAGAAGAATTTCCGGAGTGAAAATTAAAATGTCAAATCTTTTTAGGTAAAACTGTAATTGTCAGTAGTAATTGCACAAGAGCTCTAAAATTATTGAATTTTTCCCGAGTGACACTGACAGTTTTGATTTCACGAACCAAAGGCGAGTGAAAGTATGTCAAAGTGTCACGAGGGCAAAAATTCTATATTAATTTTAGAGATCGAGTGCAATTTGTTGCGATTATTTCATGAATAAAACTGTTCAAAACCAAAATTTTATTGTAACTTATTTATGTAAATACAAATTAGTACAATTAAACACATAGTTGTAAATATTTTACGGTTGAAAGTCATCACTTTTATAATTTTTAAAACATTAATTGTCATTATAATGTCACTGAATGCATTTTTTCATAGCAACGAAGGGCATCTGACGTAATATACTTGACGACGGGAAATTATCAAAAATTATCAGTCTAATTTAGATTTCTGTAGCTTTCTATTGGTCAGAATCTCCTATGAATGAAATAATCATTACAATCAACTGTGCCTAATTTAATATAATACAATATTTAACATGGCATAAAAACCAGTTACAGAACTTTATTAAGGACTAAAATAATTACCTAAATAAATAGATACCGAACTTTTAAATTTGATACCAATTTAAGCATATGAGAACAACTGAGATGTCAATACAAGAGAAAGCTATATATAGACTGGATTTTTACAGCTTCTGCCTCATTCTGAATTTTGATTGTCACCTCTTTGATTCTCTCCAATCTTCATTGATTGTCTGGTATCTCTTTGTTATCATAATTCCGTTAATCGAAGTAGTTGGTCTTGTTCCACGTTTCTTCCTATTAGACGGAGTAAAAATATTTTTTTAACATGAAAGTTCTTCCATGCACATCATACGTCTTTAGGAGAAGTATAGTCTTCAAGGAATTTCATGAGCATTGAATGTTTTCTGGAAGCGTGTCAATTACGAAAATAGAAGGAGCATACCTGAGTTGTCCCGAGGTTTGGTTTCAAACAGTTTTGATTAGTAGTATGTTGTCATTGTGTTTAAAGCTTCAGTAAGTGTTGTCTCAAATTCGGTAAAAGTTTTTGCATATGCAACAATAGCTGCAGCGTCTGCATATATGAAAGTACTAATATCTACTGGTATGGATTATTTGTTTAAATATTTTACAATATATAGTGTATGTACCATTACACTGCCCTGAGTAAGACCGTTCTCTTGTGTTTCTTACGATTGATAGATCTTCTATTCTCCAGGAAAACGCGGATAAGTGAGTTTACTATCTAACGTGATGTCATATAGTTCTTGGAGAAGTTTATATTAAGAGTTTCTTATTAGTCTTTATAAGCAAATATGCTTGTTCGTTGGCGGATTGATACCTCTATGGAAGGTTGTCACTCCATCTATTGCGCGGACGGCCGATACTCCTTCTACCGATTGGTGATTTTCCTCTTGCTATTTTGACCACACGTGTCTCACCCATTCTGGTAATGTGGTTATTCCATTCTTTTTTTTTTATTTAGTGTCCATTCGTTTATACACTGTACGTTACATTGTCTTCTAATATCTTCACTCTTGTTTCGATCTCTCAGCGTATTTCCTGTAATTCTTCTCAGTACTCTCATCTCTGCCGTTTCCAGTAGTCTTTGTGTTGTGGCTATTGGGACCGTGCAAGTTCGGCAAAGCGACCTCTATTTCTACGCTCTGTACTTTTATTCGCACTTTTAATTATATTGGCCAATTATATTAGTCCTGGTTGCTGGATAATTGTCAAGGCCATAGTCCAAAAAAATAATAAAAAGAAAAAATAAGATGCAGGTTATGTTTAGCAAACGTAAACAAGTGTATTTAGTAAATAAAATCAGTTATTAAAATGCAGTACTGCAAGCAAAATACAATTAATTAAATTTACCTTTATATAATAATTGCATATCATATCAATATTGTGGAGCAATATATAATTTTTCTGCGTCAATGACAGAAGGTATGAAATATACGTCAATTTGACAATTTCAATTGACAATATGAATTATTTATAGTGTAGGAAACAAAGGTTGAACCTTGCAAAATGGACACAAGTCCGGTTTTATTTTTTTTCTGGTATATCAAGGGGTGCTTATTATAAGACTAACTTTTTCTGAAAAAATTTCGCCCCGGAACCTCCCTTTTCACCCCTTTAAAGGGGGTAATTTGTGGTTTTTGCGGAACGTAGCCCTTCCTGTAACTTTTACAAAAAATTTCTTTTATAGAAATATGAAGAGGACTATATTTTCTACGATTTATTTCCAACACCATCTCTCTATCATCCACCGTTTAGCAGGGGTGGCGCCCTAAAGTTGACAAGTTTTTAAAAAAGATGTTTTAAAAAAAAATACATTTTTCCCTAACTGTAACGGAAATTAAGAAGAAATCCTGCGGCAATTATTCACAAATAATTGACTGATTTTTTGGTATAGGTTTTACTTAAGGTTGATCTGAACCCCCCCAAAAATAAACTACACATTCAAAAAATTTGAAAAAAATTGAGAAGGTATATGTGATCACTAGAAGTATTTTGACAAATTTTGAGCAAACTTCATGTTTTCGTTTTCGAAAAAACTCAAAAAAACTCCTTTTTTTCAAGTATAAAGCGGGAAAACTAAACATACAATTTTGTTAATTTTCTTACATCATAAAGATATAATCCTAGGAAATACTTATGAATTTTTTTAAAATTTTTGAATATACAGTTTTGCCACAGTAGGAAAAAATAATATGTTTCGGCTTATAATAAAGCTACCGGTAAGAAATTGGATAACATTTCAATAACAACATATATAAAACTGTAACAATGGAAAATATTTCCAATAAAATGTTGAATATTTTTTCCTAAACATATGAAAAATCTCGTTAAACAAGAATTATATCTTGAATTGCCGCTAAGAATTTGTGCCGCCATGACATTGCGCCATCTACACCATCGGTAATATTTATGTTCGATAGATAGCAGTGCCTTCTGCTTCAATCGCGTCACACACTAACAGCGTTGCCATATCAATTACTTTGTACAACAAAATGTTTTAATGTTAGTAGGTAATATAAGCCTACTACTATAACGTCTATTTATAACGCATCAACGTGACCTTCTGAAATTAATTTAACTACTTTTGTTGAAATATTTTCAGTCCCCTTGGCCGTATTAGATTTTGATATATTTAGGGCCGGTACTTTCTGTTTCGATTAAACCCGAGTTGGCAATTGGCATTTTAATGTTTTTAAGTACCATAAAGTTGTCTTTTTTCTTTGTATTTCTTCATGTATCTCTGAAGCTTTGTATTTGACTATATTTTAAATTGGAATTGGAGCATAGTCTTCATTTGTCAAATAGTGTTTCTAATAACTACCATCCATGGTATTTCTCTTTTGTCGCACTTTTATGTTTATTAAAGATTTTAATTGAAATTATTACTTTATTTTTAAAATTTTCATTGTTCATTACTTTTTGCATTTGTGGTGAGCTAAATTTAGGAGAAAACAATTGGACGATATGTAAATAGATATGAAGTAAGCGTAAATAACCACTTCTAAAATTAATTGAGGAGAGGTTAAAAATATTTTCACCTTCACATTAAAAATAAAAAAAGGATCAATATACAAGGAATAATAGGTAACAATCAATTTTAAAAATCTTACATCTATATTGATTTATTCTCTGTACAAAAACAACAGAAATAAATAAATATTAGCGAAGACAAAAGAAAAAATGTGTTGTCACTTAATAATTAGGTATGTTAAATAAACGTATTGATTAGTCTGATGGAAGTAGAACTTAGAACTTATATATGGAGCTAATCTGGATCGGTATAAATTAAATGAGAAAGAAAAAAATCTAATAAACAGTTTCTTTAAGAGCAGGAAGAGAAAGAGTATGGAATATTAGAAAATGAAAACGGCGCGGCAGAATAATCATCGATAAAAAAGTAAAAAGAGGAAACGCGATAACGATATCTGGAACAATTGTTTTATCTGATAAGAAACGAAGAAGAGCAGAAATTGCTATCAAAATAAAAATTATAGTAAATAAAGCAGTGTGGATTGTTTCTGTGTTTGAAAAAGGTTATGGGTTTTTATGAGCTTCTCCGGACGGGTCAGTAGGTGACAATAATATTGTGGAAGTTAAGTGACTGTATTCATCCCGAGAATATTCATCTCTAGAGGCAGCCGAATCCATAAAAACATGTAGCTTGTTAAGTAAATGTCCCTAAAGAAAACAATAACTTCTTCTTTAGCCTGTTTGCATCCACTCCTGGACAAAGGCCTCCCATGAGTTCTTCACTCTTCTCTGTTTTGTGCTATTTGGTACCAGTTTCTCCCCACTTTTGCTTTGGAGTCATCTAGCCATCGTTTTTGTGGTCTTCCTCTGCTACGACTATGCTCGCGTGGTCTCCAATCTAAAATGTTTCTCGTCCACCTTTAGTTGTTTTGTCGTGGCACGTGTCCTATCAGTGGCGGATCCAGGGGGGCGATGGGGGCGATCGGCCCCAACTCTCAACCCAAGTGATTTATTTTTGAAGTTATACTTCTTTAGGCGCGATTTCATTGAGGGTGAAATTTTATTAATCTGCGCGTATGCGCACACAGGCAGTATGGAGTTCGTTACTAAATGTTTTAATTTATGTATTTATCAGTCCAGAAAAGGTGTGGAAAGAATATATTAGTGTTTTTAAATATATCTTTCTACAAACGTGTTAAAAATACAATTTATAGCACTCCATAGGAGCGTTAAAAATGCTACTTTAAAGCACCGGTGCTTTAAAAATTTTAAGGCACTGCAGTTAAAAGTGAATTGTCAAATTGTGAAACGTCAAAATATTTATATTTCATTATTAACATTAATAGATATTAATAATACAACTTGCGCAATTTGAAAAAGGTGGGTGGTTTAAAAGGCTTTTTAAAATTTAATTTAAACTGTATTGCATTTTTAACACGTTTGTAGAAAAAAACTATTAAAATTTGTTAGAATATACAAAAATAAAAGTAGATGTTATTCTGATTTACGTATTGACAGTATAGGCAGTTTTGATGTAATGTCAAGAAAAATATAAAAATGGAATGTCAGTCAAGTTCAAGTAAAAGTTTTTGTAGGTATTGTCCCGTAATTGAGAATGAATAAATTATAATTGTTCACATATAAGACGTTTGTAGAAAAAATATTGTATGATAGAGGTACGTGTTAAAAAGTACATTTTTAAGGCACTCATGTGAATTGCAGAATGAGCGAAGCGAATCTTTCACACGAAACTTTCACATACGTGCCTTAAAATTGTACTTTTAACATTTATATCATAAATAACTATTATTACAATTTTTGTGTATTTGGACTTGTCTACCTCGGGAATAAGATAATAAGTAATATGTCTGTTTGTCACTATGTCTGAGAAATCTTGTAGCCTGGATGATTAACCTGGATGATTAAAAGGGTATAGCTCAGCGGTAGAGCGTTCGACTGCAGATCAAGAGGACCCCGGTTCGAATCTTCGTGTTTTCTAATCTTTTTTTAATTTTTGGTATTGTTTTAATAAAACTGTTTGGAAAGTAGTAAGTAAAAATTAATTTAATCTTTAAATAAAATACAAATAAACTGTCCGAAAGTATATTTATTTCATTGAAATCATATTTAGAAGTATAACTTCTTACGTGCGTACAAAGTACACACACATTTTTTTTATTATAATATAAAGATTACAAAAACATTCATTTATTTTTTCAAATGGATAATTATACATGTTTTAAAATTACAATATTTGCCACCACCTCACAACGCAACACAACATTCGTTGGAGGTGAGAGCACAGGTGTTGCGGGCTAGCTTTTATACAGTGGAGATGGGGTGGATTCCCAATTTTACTACTTTGTTGTTAAAGGGGGCGCCAGACAAATTCATGCCCCAAACACCAATCCAGTGTACCTAAATTCCCGAATTTGCCAAAAGAATCGGAATAATACTACACTTTTGACACTTTAATTGAACGCATAATATATTGAACACTTTTTTAAAAATTACACTAAACTAACTACTAAAACTAACCAAACTGAACCAAACAACGACCCCTGATCACTGGGTATATTACCTAAATATGGGTAGCAACAAAAAAAATATATATAAATGTATATAAAAAAAATGCAATTTATAAATCTCGAGACGCAATCGTAGAGCTCTGCGTATGGTAAGGTCGAGTACGCGTAGCGGAAAATAAACAATTGACTATCCGATCAAGAGCCGTGTACATAAGAAATTATAAAAGGAAATACTAATAAATTAAAAAAACCAACCTAATATAGATACCTGAATTCAACAAATAAAATATACAAATAAATTACCGCAACCTAAATTATCAAATTCTACAGATTAAAAAAAAAAGAAGATCAGCAAATTAAATGGTTACAAATCAAAATAATTAAAGTAACTCATCTGAAATCCAGTTATTGAGATCCAAACCCCAAAATAAAAACCACGTGGAAAAAACCCTAAAACAAAACAAGCATTAATCCCACTATTAAAATTCACAAGTACCCCTTAAACCCCCCCGAGGTGGGATGTAATATAGCATAACTTACCCAAAATCGATGGGGTCTTCCAGCTTTCAGAGGCTCACGTGTCTTCAGTACAACTTCGATACAGAAACCCGTTTTCTGGCCTCAAACCAAACATTCATTCGTATCTAGAACAATTTACTCGTTGTCACACATAATCGATCACCCAATACGCAAATATCACTTACCAAATCGAAGAAATGACACCACAGCCGTATGTTATCCCAAAAATTGGACTAAACTAGTAATATATCTTCAAAATCAATTTTGCTAACTCCAATAATTACTAGTTTATGCGAAAGTCTGATTTATAGATCCCAAATTAATGGATGGATCAGATAAATCCTTATTTTCAAAAAAAATCAGACGTTTAAAAAAATTCGGCGGTGACGTTCAAATCAACAATTCCCATTTTACAAGCTGCTAAGTGACCAACTACGTCACATTCTTCTTTTAAAAATAGAACTTTGATTTGACAGATTTAAAAGTCTGTCAAAACATAAAACACGAACAAAAATACGATAACCAGAAGCGGTACCATATTGGATACGAAAAGGAAGAATTGTCAACGCTATGTATTCAACTAGAATCAAACAAACGTCAGCTATAGAGTAAATGACCAATTTCAATGGCAATAAAAAAACATAAAATACCTACAAATCGAATTAATGAATTTACGCTATTTATATTTAATCAAATTGATGAAATTGTTTTTATTACAACGAATGTTCTAGCTTATAAATACTTAAATCGTGTACCTGAGATGATTTAAAGTTAATTAGTAATTTTGACCGTAACAAATCATATGAATTATGAATTACATATAAATATATTTTATTAGTATGGGACTTGGCCAAAACGGGCCAGTGACGCCAATGTATTTTGAAATGAGTAATTTATAATCCTTATAAATTAAGAAATAAAAATAATCACAATAAGCATATTTAAAAAAATATATGTAATCCTATATTCTGTGAACACATACTAAGCATCTCCAAGTATAATTATAAAATTGTTTGCAGATAACTGATTGCAGTGTATTTTGGTTATCGATGCAAATAACATCTCTAATACTGATTCGTGCAGATCTTAGTTTGTATGTACATTGTTAGCGTGATTAATAGTATTTTGAGTTTCTTCTTCTTTTTTTATATTAATATAGTTTGTGATTTACGAAGAGTTATAAGATGTCAAAGAAACGATAAACGAAAGGAATCAGAAGCTTCTACCGAGAACTTAAAAAGTAAAAAATTGAAATGTCGCAATATAATTGATTATTTTTTTTAAATCAACGTAATTTGGGTGATAATATTAATAGTAATGATGATAATAAATATGTACAAGGTACATCTTATCAGATAGATCATACTATGAGACCTACTGATCTTGGATCAAATTTAAGTTCTGAGAGAATTCAAAACAAGTCATGCGATTTTTCAGTGTGCCCGATACAAATCAATGATGATGCAGTAAATACCAATTCTACTTTCGAGAGGTTTATGGAAAAATGTATGTCTAAAAAGGGTCGTTTACGACCCTTGCAAACCCATGCAAAACGTACGACCAAACATACGTTTTGTCAAGTGTATAGATACATATTAACGTTTTTCAAACAATGTGTTCAATCTTCGCAACAAAACAATTTTGCCAAGGATTTTAACTGCCTCCAAGGTAGTTTGACCTCCATCTCTAATCATCTCTTTTGTTATTCCGTCGTCTCTATATTTTCCATTTTTCATTTGATTTAGCATTTATAACTTCCTCGTTAGTAATAAACGATACCATAATAATAACGTTAGTAATAAACTATACCATTTATACTACAGCCAACGATCAAATGTGTAATTTGGAACAGAAGTGTCAGAAGAAATGGAGATAAGGAGAGGGGCCAGGCAAGGTTACATACTGTCGCCGTTATTGTTTAGTGCTTATTCTGAAGAAATCACACAAGAAGCTTTGGTAAACGAGACAGTCGGCATAAAAGTGAATGGAAATTTAATTAATAACATTAGGCATGCCGACGATACAGTCATAATATTAGACAACTTGGAAGACTTAGAAATAATAATGAACAAAATATTAAGATATATGTAGTGGAGAATACGGACTCTCTCTTAACATCAAAAAACCCAAATTTATGAAAAATAACAAGAACAACAATACAAATGAAATATTAACTATAGACGGCCAGCAGTCTGAGAGAGTAAAAAAATATACTTACTTGTGAACGATAATCACAGAAAATAACGATTAGACTGCAGAAATAAGAGAGAGAATTGAAAAAGCACGTGCCAACTTCGTGAAAATAAAAAAGATTTTATGCAACAAAGATCTGATACTGGCCCTCAGAATAAGGCTAATTAAATGTTATGTACACAGTGTGCTTTGCTATGGAGCTGAATCATGGACATTAAATCGAAATGCAATAAATCGACGGCTCTCTTAGCAAGACAGAGACGAACTAGTTTTGGTGTGAAATAGTTTTCAGTATTTTTTTCTGTTAACAGTCATTTTTAATATCTTTATTATAACCTTTTGGGTCTTATTCTGCGGTATCTCATGAAACTGATTACGCAAAAAGATCTCATGGGAATATTTTTCCCAAGAAACGCGAGGTTTTCGCCTTGCTTAAACATATTTTGCTGAATTTAAAATCAAAATCCTATTATTACATCTACAGATGCATGTGAAATATGCATCTACATCCATGGTCGTCGTCCACATGTTTACAAAAAACATATTGTTTCCACAAACTATAAGCGCTAAAACAAATTTAGCAATTTCCCTATTCTACTTTGCAAAATTCATATAGTGTCACACTTGATTATACATTTGACGCACTGTTCGTCAACGTGTTAAAATTTTTATGTGTATAAACAAAATTTGTGCAATGCAATACATTTTTACTTTGTCGACAGTGAATGGAAGAGGTCGTAAAATTTTATTACCATCTGTGTGAGATAAGATGAATGCTTTAGTAACTGGAATATTTAGTTACGGAGAAACATAATATGTAATTAGTCTATGTTGTGAGACCGCTTCCGTCTGAAAAAGAATCTGATTTGGTTTCTTTGCGGATTCCTATTCAAAAATGTCCCCTTTAAATAAATCAGAAGGGTGCCGGCGAAATTTTTGGGCAGAAATTGTTTAAAAAATGTTTCTAAACAAATTCACAATATTACCATTTTTTGTCCAGGAAAATATTTTTTCTTGTTTTTTGGGTCATTCTAAGCAAGAAATATATGCCATTTTTCTCAAAAGTTGATAGTTTTCGAGTTAGAGGTGAATTAAAATCTGAAAAATGCGAAAATACACATTTTCGAGGCGTAAAAACTCATATTTAAATTATTATATTTAAGGTTGGCAAGTCCTTAAAGTAAAGTTTAAACATTCATTTTTGAAATTCTGAGTAGTAATCGGGTCTAACTTCAATTTAGACGGTTGTTTTTTAGTTGTTAATTATGCGCGTCCATCCGATTTTAATGGCAATGCGGCAGGCTCTATTTCAACCATCTCCTATTTTGCCCTGTAATTTTTTAGGTTTTTTGTCTCCTTCTAAACAAAAAAGATATCTTCTCATTTTTCTGAGAAGTTAACAGTTTTCGAGTTACAAGGGATTTAAAATCTGAAAATTGCGAGAATACACATCGTTTGCTGAGAACATTAGTGACGTAACTTCAAAAACGTAGTTTGTAGCGCCGTAACTGTATCATGTATGGATATTGCACGGAGAATATAATATTATGTTTTAATGTAATACCGCCACATGTTGCGAGTTCTAGGGGTATTTTACAGAAACGTTTGCACAATATTCCGAAGTATGGGAGAGTTGTAGAAGGAAGTAATAGGACAAAGAATTTATGTTTCTATTTAACTATAAACAAATTAAGGAGAAGAGCATGCAAAATATTTTTATGAATACCCTTAATATTGGAAATCGATTTCTTCGAACAAGTTGGGCTGAGTCAAAAGATTATAACATCGTTCAGAAAGATAATAGAGGAAATCATCAAAAACGCACGATAGACGAGAAACTTAAGGAAACCGTCGTAAGAAAACACATAAATAGCTTTGAGCGCGTAGAGTCTCACTATTTAAGAGCTCAAACTCGTAGAGAATTCCTTGATGGATCATTAACCTTAGCTCAGATGTATAGATACTACAAAGAGTAACGAGAAGAAAAGCAGTTGCCATCTGTCAAAACATGTACATATGAAACATTTTCTAACACAGAATGTAATATCTCTTTTTTTAAACCGACGAAATATCAGTGCGCAACTTATGAGGTGTATAAACAACGCAATCAAGAAGAAAAATACAAAGGCCAAGAACAATACACACGTCACATTCGTAGTAAAGAAAGAAGCCGAGAAGAAAAAGCAAAAGATATTACAAAGCCTACATAAAAAATAATAAACTCATAGTAGCTTGCTTCGATTTGCAAGCAGTATTACCTACGCATTGCGGAGATATTTCTCTCCATTTTTTTTATAAGTCCTGCCTCAATTGCTTTAATTTTACGATTTTCGAAGTAGCATCGCAAACGGTTCCTGCTTTTTTGGGACGAAGCCACTGCTATGCGAGGAGCAAATTAAATTGCAACATGCCTCTCTAGCTATTGGAATGAAATGGACGCTGAAGACTTTTTTGACTTCAAGTACCTTTCAAAAATTTTTGGACAAAAATTCACCAAAAATTCGGATAACGAGAAAGTAATATGGAATAATATACAAATTCTTAAAGTAGAAACGTGTTTTCCTACAAAAGTTTTTAACAAAACTAACTTTGACTATACAACCTATAAAACTATTGACCTTTCTACTCGACGTTTTTCTGATAATAATAATATTTTAGAGCAATATAACTTAAAACCAGCCTACGAAAAGCCTCCTACTGTAGAAGAGAAAACAAAAGAGCATTTACTGGAACTATGCAAAAAAATCTTATTGCAAATGTACACCAATCATTTTATTTCAATTTGTTGAGTTAATTTCTTGTTAGTGATTTTTAATAATATACAATTATAATTATTAGATTTATCTAGTAAACTACCATTTATAACTTTGTCTGTTTTTTCATTGTTAAACTGTATAACCATAACAGTAGCAGTTATGGTTAATGAGTTATTTAAAAAGATAATGCAATACGAATACCGCCATATCTTACAAATATTTATAACGGTTAAATATTACTTGTTTTTGAAAAAAGATATCCATTCGTGTGCTATTGAATTACTAATATTCTAATATTCAATTACTTGTCTTAAAATATCTATGTTGTGTTGTAGAAGAAGAAACCCGCAGTTGTATCGGTATTGAATGGGATGTGCGATATATTAAGATAAATGATCTTTTAAGCTTCGAAAATGCGTATTATCGCATTTTTCAGATTTTAAATCGCCCCTAACTCGAAAACTATCAACTTTTGAGAAAAATGACAAGATACCTTTCTTTCCAATTTCTGGCCAAAAATTTCGCCCTCAGATTTCCTTCCGCAAAGAAACCGAAACATAATTTTCTTTCAGACGGGAGCGGCCTCATAATATGGACTAAATGTTTTTTGCTATTAACATTGTTATTAGGCGTTGATAAAATTACTGTTTAAACAATTTGGCATCATAGCCAATTGAGCCGATGGGTGTAACGATAAAAAAGTGTTCAGGTTTCTACATATTACTGAGTCATCATGTAGAAATCTACAATTAAGTTGAAAATGTTACCACAATGGCATGCTACAGTAGAGCCATCTCTAGGATCAGAAACAAATTAATTGAGGGTTCATATCAACCTTAAGGATAATTGCCCTTTTTTTTAATTACAGGGTGTTACATTTTAAAAAACCTCTTTTTATACCATCTGAACCGTTTATGCTAGAGTAAAAAGACTTTCAGCGATTACCCATGTACTGGTGCTATTTACAAATTTGTATAATGCACCCCCATTTTTTCCCTGGAACCACCCCAAAAAAAAGAAGAATTAATAAATAAATTGATTTTCTTGGAATCCTTCACACACAATGCCCTTTATTAATATGCTTCATATATCATTTTGTGGATGTTATTATTACCCATGCATGGACACCAAAAGCAATTTCCTAGTGCAACCCCTGTAGCAAAAAAAAATAAATAAAATGGGGGGTTGAAATTTTTTTTTTGTTTTTTGCTTTTTGATCCATATGGGCACATGCTTCATCAATAGTGCTTTTCAAAAATATATATGGTTATTGCAACATCTCTGCGAAAACCACTCATATCCTTGAAAATATACTGCAGAAACTACCCCTATCCCTTGGCGAGCATGTTTTTACGATTTTCTCATTACCTATGTGTTCTTTTTAAACAAAACTCATACAAGGTTAGAGACCACTATTTACTCTAAAAATTATGTCCTATTCATTTTTTCGTATAAGCAACCGTTACGGCACAGTGGCGCCGTAAACCTCATATATGCTTTGGCGGGCTCCAGTTTTTGTTTTTCTTTTCGTCATCTGTTCGTTTTATTGATAAAGTACTTATGCAAAATAAAACAACACAGTGTAACCTACAAATTATGACTTATGCACATTTTACATTCTTTGCTTCCCAAGGCCACAGTGGTGGCCCAAAATAAATTTTTGCATATTTTCGCCACCTACATGCATTTTATTGCATTAATGCTACCTTAACAGCACAATATTTACCCTTAGGTGGTCGCTACGCAGTGGCGGATCCAGGGAGGGGTGATGGGGGTGATCACCTCCCCCCCTCTCAAACCAAGTGATATTATATTCAAAGATTATAAAAATATTCATTTATTTTTATAGAAATTTAACTAATTGGCACCCCCCTCTTAACGATGCTGGATCCGCCACTGTCGCTAAAGCATAAAAAGTCATTCTTATAAAAATAATATTAATATAATATAAGTATTTCTATAAAAATAAATGAATATTTTTATAATCTTCAAATATAATATCACTTGGTTTGAGAGCGGTGGGGGTGATCGCCCCCATCACCCCTCCCTGGATCCGCCACTGCTTAGCGACCACTTAGGGGTGAATATTGTGCTATTAAGATAGCATTAACGCAATAAAATGCGTGTAGGTGGCGAAAATATGAAAAAATTTATTTTGGGCCACCACTTTGGGGAGCAAAGAATGTAAAATGTGCATAGGTCATGATTTGTAGGTTACACTGTGTTGTTTTATTTTCCATAAGTACTTTATCAATAAAACAAACAGATGACGAAAAAATAAACAAAAACTGGAGCCCGTCAAAGCATATATGAGGTTTACGGCGCCACTGTGCCGTAACGGTTGCTTAAACGAAAAAAATGAATAGGACCTAATTTTTAGAGTAAATAGTGGTCTTTAACCTTGTATAAGTTTTGTTTAAAAAAAATGAATAGGTAATGAGAAAATCGTAAAAACATGCTGGATAAGGTATAGGGGTAGTTTCTGCAGTATATTTTCAAGGATAGGGGTGGTTTGCGCAGGGATGTTGCAATAACCATATATATTTTTGAAAAGCACTATTGATGAAGCATATGCCCATATGAATCAAAAAGCAAAAAACAAAAAAAAATTTTCAACCCCCCATTTTATTTATTGTTTTTGGCTACAGGGGTTGCACTAGGAAATCGCTTTTAGTGTCCATGCATGGGTAATAATAACTTGCACAAAATGATATATGAAGCATATTAATGAAGGGCATTGTGTGTGAAGGATTCCAAGAAAATCACTTTATTTATTAATTCTTCTTTTTGTTTGGGTGGTTCCGGGGAAAAATGGGGGTGCATTATACAAATTTGTAAATAACACCAGTACACGGGTAATCGCTGAAAGTCTTTTTACTCTAGCATAAACGGTTCAGATGGTATAAAAAGGGGTTTTTTAAAATGTAACACCCTGTAATTAAAAAAAGGGCAATTACCCTTAAGTGAAACCTATACCAAAAAATCAATCATCTATTTGTGAATAATCTCCGCAGCATTTCTTTTTAATTTCCGTTACAGTTAGGGAAAAATATATATTTTTTAAAAACATCTTTTTTAAAAACTTGTCAACTTTGGGGCGCCACCCTTGCTAAACGTCGGATGATAGAGAGATGCTGTCGGAAATAAATCGTAGAAAATATAGTCCTCTTCATATTTCTATAAAAGAAATTTTTGTTAAAGGTACAGGAAGGGCTACGTTCTGCAAAAACCATAAATTACCCCCTTTAAAGGGGTGAAAAGGGGGGTTCCGGGGCGAAATTTTTTCAGAAAAAGTTAGTCTTATAATAAGCACCCCTTGATATGCCAGAAAAAAAATAAAACCGGACTTGTGTCCATTTTGCAAGGTTCAGCCTCTGTTTCCTACACTATTAAGATAGTTGCAATATTTCTCCGCGACTCGCGCACGGTCGTTTCTCGTTTCCCTTTCCAAGTACTTGCACACCGCGAATATCGGGTCTTGTTTCTGATGCATATGTCATTATTGGTATTACACTGGCTTTATAAATTCTTGATCTCATCTCAGTGTTAATATGTCGGTTTCGCCATATAGTGTTATTAAGGCGTCCTGCCAATCTATTTGCTTTTTGTACTTGATTTCTCACTTCTTTGTCCAGGTCTCCGTAACTTGATAATGTAATTCCAAAGTATTTTACTTCCATTACTTGTTCAATACTGATACCATCAATTTATGTATTACATCTGATTGGTTCTTTACTGATTACTATTGTTTTAGTTTTCTGAGATTAAATTGTCATATTGAATTCTTTTGCTGTTATGTTAAATCTGTAGACTAATCTTTGCACACTATCTTCATCTTGGGCTATCAATATTGCGTCGTCTGCGTAACAGAGTATTTTTACTTCTTTGTTTCCCATTCTATATCCTCTTCTTTTTTTGACGTTTTTGATGATTTCATCCATGATTAAATTGAAGAGCATAGGACTCAATGAGCCTCCCTGCCTTATTCCGCTGCCTATTTCTATAGGTTCTGTCAGTTGTCCATCTATTCTGACTTCCATTTTGTTATTGTGGTAGATGTTTTAAATAGTTTTTATGATATCTAGGGGGACTTCTCTATTATACAGAAAATGGATTACATCTTTGAGTCTTAGTCTATCAAATGCTTTCTTCAAGTCAATCAGACATAAAAAGGCTGGTCTATTATACTCTAGTGATCTCTCAGTAATTTGCTTTATGACGAATGTTGCATCTGTACACGATCTTCCAGTACGAAAACCCTGTTGTTCAACTGCTAAACTTATCCTCTGATTCAATAGGTTTTGTAAAATTTTAGTTGTAAGTTTTAGGGTAGTATTTAAGGAGTTGATACTTCTGCAGTCTTCTGGCCGCTTTTATTTCCTTTTTTGAATAGTAGAATTAGTTCGCTCGTTCTCCATTCTTCCGGTATTTTATTGTGTTTTATGATTTTGTTAATTAATGTTGTTAATTGTTCTGTCATTGCTGCTCCACAATATTTCAGTAATTCGTTTGGTATTCCATCATTATCTGCAGATTTTCTGTTCTTCAGCTTTTCTAGTGTTTTTCGAACTTCGTGTGTACATTAACATCTTCATTTGTGGTAATTTCTGGTGTTTCTGGTTCTAGCATCATTTGTTCTTCCTCTGCATAGAGCTTTTTTTTTTAAATATTAATAGCGTAGACGAAAATATTTTACGGCTATCCTTATTACTTTTTCTACCTTTACACGGCAAATTACGTGTAGTAAAATTCTCCGTGGTATGGAGAAGTAAACAATATTTGACAATGACATTGTCAGCATTAACTTAGAGATGGTTTTTGAATATTCTTGGGTAACCTTTACCTGTATAATCGCTTAAAGTATTAATTCAGTTAATTAATTTGATTATTTTTTCACTAACTATGTATTCATTGATTACAATAATTTATATACTATACAATAAAAACTAATACTGAATCTAGAAAAGAGGAAAAGTGATAAAGTGATTGTTTTTAATAATATATTGTTCAAACGGAACGCTTAAAAACATTTTTAACATCTTTAACAACGAAATACTTGGATCACAGAATATATCCTCGTGTATTCTCTGTTTGGATCTTCCATAAATAATAAACAATAAATAACTTTTTATTAATTTCACATCTTAAATCAATTATTTATCAAATACACTATTAATATTATTTTTAATAAACAACTCAATATATTCCTGAAGCCGTGTCAAATATTTATTAGCCTTGTTTGTCACTGTTATTCTGTTCGACTGAGTGTGTTGTATGACAAAGGTAGCGAATGTTCGATTTGGTAAAAAATCATCGCGGATATGGTGTTCATTTTTTTCGAATCCTGGAAAAACTAATATATATTTTTGAAAAATTTAAACACAGAATGAAAGATTACATCATTACCTAGAGAAGAAATTCCTTAAAATAAATAAAAAGTTTCTTTGAAACGAGATATTTAAAATTAAATATCACACTCAATTTTCTCTCCTTTTTCACCCCTGCAACTTACTAAATTAAACATTATAGAAGTTTTCAGGGACTTTCTACCCTCGGTAATGATGTCACCTTTCATCCTGCCTTTAAATTATTCAAAAATACTTATTAGTTTTCTCAGGATTAAAAAAAATGAATGAATTTAAATAGCATTGTAGCCGAAAATTTGCGCCTATCCCCTTAAGGACCACGGCTTAAGTATTTTGAATATGTGACAGAGCAGATATATTGGCAGATAGTTTTTGGAATCGTTGGAATATTTGCTAGGTTTAAGTACGGTAACAAATTTGACTTGTCTGGGGTATTTGCATAATTTGAGCACAGCTGTTCATCAGTTTATGAGAATATCTAAAACGCAAAGAAATAACGAGAATCTCCTCATAGACGGAACCAATGTGGAACGAGTAGACCAATATGGATATCTTGTAACAATGATCAACTCTTGTTTTACAGAATGGAAGCTTGGACCTTGAATGTGGCATCAATGAAAAAACTGGAATCGTTCAAGTTGTGGGTGTATAGAAGAATTCTGAAAATATCATGAACATAATACGTCACAAAGAGGTTCTGAGAAAGATAAATAAAGAAATGGAAGTCTTAAATACAATCACAACCAGAACCATTACACGTAGAGAGAGATACACCTTGCTCCAATTGATTATGCAGCGAAATATTTAAGGAAAAAGAAGCATATGTAGACGCAGAATATCGTGGCACGGATGTACATAAAATGAACTTTTTAGAGCAGTTCGGAGTTCTAAAGTCCGGATAGCTATGATGATTGCCGACCTCCGTTGCGGAAATAGCAGTTAAAGAAGAAGTTCATCATCTGAAGGAGCGAAGGTAGTGTTTTTGGTCCAAACTTCGTAATTTGCTAGAATATAATGTAATAATACCTTTTAATATACCCAATAACTCGCAAGTGTATTAGATATACGATATACGGTCAAAAACATAACATAACGCATAACACTACTACAGCTTGGTGAATTGTTTATTGCATCCTATCTTGTGTACACATATCATATTCAAGGGAGAGCCCAATTTGTACTTATTAAGCCCCTTGAGGTTTAAGATTATACTTCGTAGGCTGGAACATTTCTTCGCATATAGCATCAACCATTTCCTTTAAAAGACTCGTAAGCTGACTTCTGTCTCTATAAAATAAAGTACAAAAAATTATTATACTATACAGCACTAAGATTTTTGTGTTATAAAGGTCAATACAGGGTGTTTGGTAAAGAATGAGCCGTAGCTTAACCTTAGATTCCTGAGCTTAAAATAGGTCGATTTAAGCTAACTTACCTTAGTACGAAAAATTATAATAACCTAAATACATGGTGTCAAAGTTAAACTTTTATTTTATTTTATTTATTTTTGAATATTTCCTGGCAGGTAATGGATAACAACACGAAATTTGATAAGCGGGGTTTTTTGGGATGAGAAATCTAAATTCTCCACCAAAAATGATGTATTACCCAGAAGGCGCCACATACGCCTTTCATCGCTCATTTAATACGTTCAATTTTTTTATCCCCCACTCTACATACTTTTTGAATCAAAACTTTTATTCTCTTAACATTTTTACTTAAAAAGGGTATAATACTACATTCATCTCGCTAAACTCAACTGTTTTCGAAATAAACGCGTTTTAAATCTGCGATACAACATAATTTTTGCATAATATTATATATTATAGTTAGATCCGAAAAATAAACTTGAAACCATAATAATTGTGCCAGTTCTCATATTTATGTCATTGCATCGCAAATTCCATTTGAAGAAATTTGCGATATATTTTTGGAAATTTTTAGGGGTTTAAATTATTTTTCGGTTGTAACTACAATGATATTATTCAAAAATTTATGTTGCCTCGCAGATTTAAAATGCGTTTATCTCGAAAACGGTTGACTTTAGCGAGATGGATGTAGTACCTATACCTTTTTTAAGTAAACATGTTAAGAGAATAAAAGTTTTGATTCAAAAAGTATGTAGAGTGGGTAATAAAAAAAATTCAACCTATTAAATAAGCGCTTAAAGGCGTACGTAGCGCCCTCTAGGTAAAACATATTTTTTGGTGGCGCATTTAGATATCTCATCCCAAAAAACCCCTGCTTACCAAATTTCGTGTTATTATCCCGTGCCTGTTAGGAAATATTCAAGAATAAATAAAATAAAATTTTAACTTTGACGATTGTATTTAGGTTATTATCAACTTTCGTACTAAGGTAAGTTAGCTTAAATCGACCCGTGACCCGTCAAAATGGCCCGGTCAAAACAGAACCGTCAAAAAAGCCCCGTCAAATTAGCCCGGTTACAAAATAGCCTCGACAAAATAGCCCGTAAACAAAATAGCCCCGACAAAATAGATCGCACACAAAATAGCCCCGGTCAAGACAACCCCGGCTAAAACAGCCCTGGCGACAACACCCCCAATAAAAAGTTTTACCTTTTAACCGAGTACCATTTATTTTAAATCACTATTCTGATTAAGAAATAAGCCACAATTTAACTTAAAAAAATTATTCTATTAACGTTTCGACTTTCACTTTGGACGTCGTTGTCAAAATACAAAATATTAATAAATTAAACAAAAATGTTGTTGCTTAGTAAAAAAAATCTTCTAATAATTTAATTTAATCTGACTCATTCATATCGGCAATTCAGACATACATAATGGTGCAAAAATGAAAGGAATAAATTCGTTATTTCGTAAACCCGCGATGTTAAGGAAAAATCCTAAAACAGGTCGATTTTGAGATGGAGAATATTGGTCGTGTGCTAGCTCATTTGAAAGGTTATTTAATTCTCAATTCAGTAATATAAACATTTACTTAATTATTTATACAAGGTGTCCAAAAACTTTTTTTTAATTTAAATTATTTGACAAAAAAAAGAAGAATGTATGTAATTTATTTAATTCAAAATACATTTTACTGCTGTCATAAATCATAAAAAAAATTTATTTCATAAAGAAACAATGCTTTACACTTAAATTAAATGTTCAAAATTCCAAGAGGCAGATGGCTGGCGGAAGCTGGCTTGAACATTGGATTTAATCGAAATGCAGAACACATTTCATCGAAACAGAAGACCATCGAGTTCTCTGAAAAGACCATTTTTATTTAATGTGGTTAAGATAAACATCTGAATAGAGGATAATTACCATTTCCGAAAAAATGTATTTTTAAGGGATTATTTCATGACGAATTCTCAAGGAAGCTTTTTTGTCGGGACTATTTTGTCGGGGCTATTTTGTGGGCGGGCTATTATTCCGCGACTATTTTGTCTGCAGGCTATTTTTTCGGAGCTATTTTGTGTGTGGGATATTATGTCGGGGCTATTTTGTCGGAGCTTTTTCGACGGGGTACCAAATCGACCTATTTTAACCTCATCAATCTAAGGTTAAGCTATGGTCCATTCTTTACCAAACACCCTGTATATTGAGTAATTAAAAATCCTGCACTAAAAGACATCGCTAAATAAGTCCAATAATGAAAAACTATGTCTGTGTGTGAGTGAATGAAAGTAGTTCCAATAATTTTCTTATAAAATCTGGTGTTCCAGGTAGGCCTTCTTAGACCAATTGTATACATGCTATACACATCAATCTTCTTCTTCTTCTTCTTCTGGTATCACTACAGCCCGGAGTGGGTCTTGTCTGAATCTTCGCTTATATCTCGAACGGGTTTCCATGATAGTTGGGTCAGTGGGTAGCCCCATTGTTCTTTAATCTGACCATATATTGTCTCTCCATCACATTCGTGGGCGTCCTAAGGGCCTTCTTCCTGTGGAGGCTTCCTCCCAGATCAGTTTGGTAAGTCGGTTATTAGGAATCTATGGACATGACCAGCCCATCTTAGACGCTGAGATTTAATTTCTTGGACTACGTCGCTTGCCCTACACATCTGCTTGACCTCAGCATTTGTTCTCATTCAGTATTGGTTGTTATTAGGGTCGTGATAAGGTCCAAAGATTCTTCTGAGGATTTTTCTCTCAAAACATCTAAGTTTTCTTTCAATTGGTTTGGTCAGAGTCCACGTCTCACACCCATACATGAGCACCAGTCTAATCACTGTTTTGTATATTCTGATCTTTGATGCTCGTGTTAGGCTCTTAGATTTAATAGTATTGTGGAGGCTATAAATACATTTGTTTGCTGCCTGAATTCTCCCTTTAATCTCTTCCGTGATATCGGTATCTGCAGTGATTGTTGCTCCAAGGTATTTAAAACTCTCCACTCTTTCAAAGTTATATGGGTCTATCGTAACATTTTGCCTTATTCTATCTCGTCCCTTTTGTCGGTTGATGCACATGTATTTGGTTTTCTCTTCATTTACCCTTAAACCAGTTTTCTTTGCCTCTACCTCCAATTTATTGAAAGTCTCCTTCACATTGGTGACTGTGTTTCCCACAATGTCAATGTCATCCGCGTATGATAGTAGTAATTTTGGTCCATTTACTGTCAGTAATTCTGTTCTAATTTTTGCTATCCTTACTACTTTCTCCAGGATTATATTAAAAAGGAGAGGTGACAGCGCATCTCCTTGTTTCAAGCCACTGCTTATTTTGAACGAGTCTAAGAGTTTGTTGCCTATCCGTACTCTGGATCTACAGCCATTTACGCATATCGTAATAAGCTGGATTAGTTTTTTTGGAACTGAAAGTTCCAAACTGTCATTGCATTCCACATTTGATCCCTTTTAATGCTATCGTACGCTTGTCAGAAATCTATAAAGAGATTATGGATAGTTCTATTGAATTCCCATCATTTTTCAAGCAGCTGGCTGAGAGTAAAAATCTGATCTATGGTCGATCTATTTTTTCTGAAGCTGGCTTGGTATTCCCCTATGAAATCTTCTACAAGCGGTGTTAGCCTACTTCATAGGATGTTCGATAAGATTTTATATGCCGTATTAAGTAAGGAGATGCCTCTATAATTAGAGCACTTGGTTTTGTCTCCCTTTATATGGATGGGAATTATAACACTTTCGTGCCACTTTGTTGGTATTTTCTCTTCTTTCCATATAAGTGTTATTTGTCTATGTGAAGTTTTTCCTCCGTACTTAAGGAACTGAGCTGGTATGTTGTCGGAGCCTGGAGCTTTTGCGTTGTTCAATTTGTTAATTGCTTGCAGTGTTTCGTCTATGTTTGGGTCCTCTACCGATAGGTCCACCAGAAGATATATATCTTCTCCATGTTCTTCCTCTTGATGTATGTTTAGTAAATTGTTGAAATATTCTTGCATGTTTGGAGCAGTTCCTTCAAACTCACACATCAGATGTACCTTCCAATAATGAAACCATCATCGGTATATTTTCAGATGATGCTGTCATCTTTGCAGCCAACGAAAATAAAATTATAGCATCTAACATTCTAGAGGTACAACTGAATGAAATCGAGACGTGGTCAAACAAATGGAAAATTAATATGAATGAAGTAAAATCAGTCCAAGTGACTCTTAGCTTGAGCAGAAACCAGTGTCCCCCAGTTTTATTTAATAATATCCAACTTCCCCAATACTCTAGCACCAAATACCGAGGAATACATTTTGACTCAAAACTCAATTGGAAAGAACACATAGAAAGCTGCACAAATATTGTGTTGAACCAGGTTCTGAGGTTCTTTAACCAGGATGTTCTTCTTCTTCCTGGACCACGCTTTGCAAATATTTTTCCTTGCAGCATGGCTTGTAGGAGGGCATATCTGGATTCATTTCGCATAATGTGTCCAAAGTATTCCAACTTTCGAGATTTGATGGTGGTTAGTACCTCCCGGTTCTTCTCCATTCTTCTAAGGACCTCCTCATTTCTGACCCGATCAGTCCATGGGATTTTAAGAATTTGTAACGATATGATACCTCGGCAAGCGATGAGCTGCAATACCATAGACGACCGAAGGAGTGTCAGTGTTTGTGCATTCCTTCTTCATAGCACCGCTGGGAGAAATCGAAGGAGTAGTGGCAGCGAGAGCATATTTAAGGCGAACTAGGAGAATGAGAAGATGAACTAACCATGGCTCAACAGCTGATGCTCGCGTATTGAACGAGCTTTAGCTGGCTTGGCAAAGATGCACCGTTTGTGAGGTGGAACTATGCCTAGGTAGACGCCACCGTAGTGACGTGGGGTCTTGCCACGATCGTTATCGCAGTAGGCGGTAGTAGCGAGGAATGATCTCCGTATCGGAATATAGGGCTATGTTGATTTAACGTAGCGAGGTTGTTATTGAATATATATTTTATCGTATTATGTTAATGTTGCTTTTATGACTGGATGACTGTAATAAAATTTAATATTGTTTTTCCTTTGCGGAAGATGGAATTATATTTTATTTTATTTGTTTTAAACTGTATATAATTATCGTTAATATATTTACTTTATTTTTAACTTGTGTTTTACTGAGTCTGTCGTCCTTAGAAGAACTACCACGTTACAAAATGGCGCCCGAGCAGTGACCGATAGATATAGTTACATCTCAAATGCTTCCAATTTTCGGCATATATCTTCGTTCAAGGTTCAGGATTCAACACCATAAAAAAGGACAGAGAAGACGTAGCATCTCAGCATTCTTATTTTTATACCAAGAGAAAGGTTGTGGCTCTTGAAAAAGGCCCCCATACGGTTGAAGGTTGATCTAGCTTTTCCGATGCGCGCTCTTATCTCTTGGTTGTTGGTTCATTCTTCATGTATTATGGTGCCGAGGTAGTTGTAGTGCCTCACTCTATCTACAGGAGTTTGGTTGATGTAGCGTTGACCTTCTGTTATCTTTTTCTTGCTTATGATCATAAGCTGTCTTCTTTACGTTTATATTGAGTCTATATTGTTGACTGCAATACGTGATTTTGTTCATGAGGACTTGTAGGTCTTCTAGGTTATCCGCAAATAGTATGGTGTCATCTGCATACCTGATGGTATTTAGCCCGTACCCGTTTAGTAGAATACCTTTTTCAGTTTCGTGCAAAGCTTCGATAAATATTCTTTCAGAGTAAAGATTGAAAATTCGGGGGGACAAAATGCAGCCTTGCCTTACTCCACGCATGATTTTCACAAATTCGGTGTGTTTACTGTCAACTCTGAGGTTTGCAGTCTGATTCCATTAAAGGTTTCTAATTATTTTCAGATCTTGGTTGTTAATTCCTGCTTCTTTTAGTGTTTGCATCATCTTGGCGTGCTGTACTCGATCAAACGCTTTCTCGTAATCAACCAGACATGCGTATACGTCGCAACTGACGTCTTTGCATCTCTGGAATAAGACTTCTATTGAAAACAAAGCCTCTCTCGTACCAACAGCATTTATGAACCCGAATTGGTTGGGCGAAATTTGACTTTCACATAGCTTGTAAATTCTCGTATGGATTACCTTTAGGAACAATTTTAGGATATGACTCATCAGGCTTATAGTACGGTATTCTTCGCATTTTTTGGCTCCTGGTTTTTTTGGAAGTGCAATAAACTCAGATTTCAGCCATTCTGTTGGTATTTCTTTAGAGGAGTAGAAAACTGATCCTAGAAAATATAATCCTTGTCTACAAAGCCATCATACAACCTATCTGGACGTATTGAATCCAACTCTGGGATAGGAAACCCAAAGGAAACTGGTTAGCTTCCCTGAGAAACGGTTAAAGTGGTCTTGTCACTGGAAAAGACCTAGCCAAGCCAATAGAAGTCCTTTGCTCCGCAGCCAGCAAATTAGCATAATATAGAACCTTATTTGTGTTTTGATTGCTAAAGAGTGTGCCGTAACAAAAAAAATTTAATTACTCACCTAATTTCAGGACTTGCACATAGCTCTGTATAGTACTTAATCTTAGGTTCGGTGCCACTGGTTCTTAAAGTGCATACTAAGCCGTTTTCAAAATAGAATGTGATCATCTCGGTATCTGCAGAAACTGGTAAAACTGCTTTATTATCTGGCTGATTATTATCATATCCGGTTGTTAAGTCTCTGACGGATGTGATCTTGTATTTTCCATTTAAAATAGATTCTGGGTACTAAAAAATCAAGAAATTAGTAATTACATGTTTCCAACGTTATTATTTATTTTGCTCAACAGACCATGTAAGCCTCGGGCGTGAAAAACACAATTACATTTTTTTTACTATACATATCTACAATATACAATATTAATTTGTCCATTAAAAAATACATCATATAAATATATTCATATATATAGCTCCCATTTTACAATTCATGGCACATTCTTCTGTTACAATTTCTCTTGCGCTTTTCTTACCACTCCTCTCCATTCTCTTCTGTCTAATACCTTGTTTCTCCAGTTATCTATTTTTAATTACAAGTAAAATTTAATAAAAAATTTTGGTCTTGGTAAAAGGTATATTATTTTAAAAAGCCCTATAGGGCTACAAACATCGAACAGAACGTTTTCGCTCTAAAAAGAGCATCATCAGTGTTGCAAGAACATGGTGAGCCAACCAAAAAATACGAACGTCAAAGCCTTTCAAAAATGGACTAAAAGTCACATCAAAATGCTAACATAGCAAATTCCAAAGGATGGATATAATCCCTAAGGATATGGCCCTAGGATAACATATGACTCCCACACGTTGTAAGTGGGTCAAAGGTAACAAATTAGGTCATTATGTTACAAGAGCTGACAGGCAACTCAGCCTGTCAGCTCTTCAGTTCAATACTTCAGTTGCCTGTCAGCTCTTGTAACATAATGACCTAATTTGTTACCTTTGACCCACTTACAACGTGTGGGAGTCATATGTTATCCTAGGGCCATATCCTTAGGGATTATATCCATCCTTTGGAATTTGCTATGTTAGCATTTTGATGTGACTTTTAGTCCATTTTTGAAAGGCTTTGACCTTCGTATTTTTTGGTTGGCTCACCATGTTCTTGCAACACTGATGATGCTCTTTTTAGAGCGAAAACGTTCTGTTCGATGTTTGTAGCCCTATAGGGCTTTTTAAAATAATATACCTTTTACCAAGACCAAAATTTTTTATTAAATTTTACTTGTAATTAATGGTATACAGCCAGCTACAGGAAATTCTTCCTAGTGGATTTCTATTTTTAATTCTCGTAAATCTGCTTGGACGCTGTCAAACCATCTTTTACGGGGTCTTCCTTTCCTTTTTTTTCCCTACTGGTTTCCTGTTCAATATAATCCTGGTCATTCTATGGTTTTCCAATCTTTGCACATGTCCCAGCCATCTTATTCTATGCGACTTTATTATTGCGGTGATTTTTGGTTCCGTATACAGCTCTTCCAACTCCTTATTTGTCCTTCTTCTCCATCCCATTTTTGTATTTATGCCTCCGTAAATTGATCGGAGAATTTTCCTCTCCCATCTTTCTAATCTTTCTCCATCTGCCTTTCTTAAAACCCATAATTCAGCTCCATATACAACCGTAGCTCTAATCACTGTCTTGTAAATTCTTTCTTTTGTTTTTCTTGAAACAAACTTAGACTTCATTAAGAATCTCAGCATTCCGTATTTCTGGTTGCGTTTTGTAATTATGAATTCTATTTCTTTATCTTTATGTCCATTTTCCTTTACTTTCACACCAAGGTAAGTAAACTCTTCCACTCTGTCAAGACTGTATATGTAATCTTTCTCCCCTTGTATTTTTATAAACTCTTCATTGTCTTGCTGTGTATCACCCATTATCATGTATTTAGTTTTCTTTTCATTTATCTTTAGACCAAACCTATTTGCTTCTTTTTCTATCTTTTTCACAATTCTTTTCAATTCTTTCTTTGATTTTGCTAATATTGTTAGATCATCCGCAAAATCAATGCATTGATGTTCATTTTTAAATATGGTTTCTTCCATTTTTATGCTGCAATTCCTCATTATTACTTCAAGAACAAGATTGAACAACGTGGTTGACATCGGGTCACCCTGCCTGAGTCCTTGTTTGATTTCGAAGTCCTCTGAGATATCTTTCCACACTACTTCGCTTTTCGTTCTTGCCAACGTCATTTCAATCAAGCTAATCAATTTTTTGGGGATTTGTAATTGTTTCAGAGTACGGTACATTTCTTTTCTATTTATACGATCATATGCCTGCTTGAAATCTACGAACAGCGCATACAGGGTCGTTTTGTACTCATAGCAATTTGCTTGTAATTCTTTTAGCGTGAAAATCTGGTCTGTTACCGAACGGTTGGATCGAAAGCCTGCCTGGTACTCTCCCACAGTATCCTCCATGTATTCGTTCAGTCTTCCACGTATGCATTGTGCTATTATCTTATACCCTGTCTCTAGGAGTGCTATTCCCCTATAATTTTCACATGTTTGTTTATCTCCTTTTTTATGTATGGGGCAGATTCTATCCAGCATCCAGTCATTTGGCATTTTTTCCTCTTCTCATATCTTTTTCACCAGCCAATATAGTTGCTCATACAGTTGTTCTCCTCCTGCCTTTAACATTTCAGCTGTTATTTCTGCCGCTCCTGGACTTTTGTTGTTTTTAAGTTGGATGATGATATTCATATTCACTACCTCTTGTTTTGTTGGCGTCCCCACTATCGTATCGTTTTCTTCCATGTTCTGTATTATGTCCATCTCGTCCTCTTCAACATTATTTAATAGCTCTTCGAAATAATTTTTCCATCTTTCTAGCACCTGCGCTGTTTCACTTATTAGTAATCCTTCTTCATTTTTAATATAGATGCTTCAGCTCTGATATCCTTTGTCCATTCTTTTAACATCTTGGTAAAATGACCTTATTTCTTTAGTTTTAAATTTTTCTTCAATTTCCTTTAACTTATCTTCTTTGGATATTCTCTTCTTTCTCCTACATTGTCTTTTCATTTCCCTTCTTGCGTCCCTATACACATTTCTGTTATTCTCATTTTCTCATTTTTAATAGCATTATTTGTCTAGCTCTCCTAACTGCTTCAGCTGCTTTTTCACATTCTTCATCATACCAGTCATTTACTTTTCCTTTTCCGTTTCCTGTACTGTTTAGAACTGCCTCATTTGCCTTCATTACTGATGTTTTTACTTTCTCCCATCTTTCTTCGATTTCCATTTCTTGTGCGCATGTTGCCAGTTCTATTTCTATTTTCTCTTTATATTTATCTTTTACTTCTTTACTTTTCAATAGGGTCGAATTGTATTTTCTCTTACCTTCCGTTCTTTTCCTTTTTCCCTTCCCGGTCGCACCCTAGTTTCTCATTCATGTCACTCTTACCAGGTAGTGGTCTGAATTGCACTCTTCTCCTCCCATGCTTTTTATTTTTGATATAAAATTCATGTCCATGTTTTCGATTACTACATGATCTATTTCGTTAATTGTTTTTCCGTCGGGCGACTTCCATGTCCCTTTGTGGATTTCCTTCCGGCGAAGTTGTGTAGTTCTTATTACCATATTTCTCTCCATTGCAAAACATACTGCTCGGTGCCCGTTATTATTTGTTATATCATGTTTGCTATGTTTCCCTATTATGTTCTCATATATATCTTCTTTTCCAATCTTTGAGTTGAAATCGCCCATTATTATTTTCATATCGTATTTCGGTGTTTTTTCGTATTCCTCCTCTAGCTGCTCATAGAACATGTCTTTCTCATCTTCATCCGCATCTTCTATGGGAGCATGCACATTTATAATGCTTATATTTCTTCTTTCTCCTTTCATTCTTAAAGAGCACAGTCTGTCAGATATAGGCTTGAAAGCTATTACCCTTGATTTTAAGTTTTCCTGTAGTATGAAACCTGTTCCTCTGGTTCTGTCTTTTCCACCACTTTTAAAAAAGGTTGTGCCCTCTACATCCACTATTTCAGTTCCTAATTGTTTGGTTTCTTGTACTGCAAGCAAGTCCAATTTATATTTCTTGACTTCTCTTACTAGTTCATTCAGATTGCCTGCACCTTACGTCCCTCTCACATTCCAAGTTCCAAAGTATATTTTTCGTATATATTTCTCATTTGCCTTAATCGTTGCCTCGGTCGTTTTACTGTTACATACCGTTTTTAGTTTTTTGAACTTTGCTGCACCTCAAAGCGGTTCACCTTGGCGTTCCACTTCCAGACTTCGTCGTTTACTGTCAGTTTCTGGAAACCAATTTTTATATTATTTCCTTGTTCTTTCTTTTTCTTTGCTCGTTTTCTTATTATTCCTTGTATTTCCCTTTCTATTTTATTCATATCCTCATTAATGTATATCTTGTCCTGGCCAACCTTTTGTAATTTGTTTTTATTTACCATTATCTTTTCTTTATCAGTTGCGTTCTTCAGTTCCACCGGACAGGTTTTATTTCCTAACTTTGTTGCCCCCTTAATATTTATTTCCACCTGCAGTGTTTTAGCGCAGAAATCGTCTATCATTTTCTTTAATATATTCTGATCGTATGTATTTATGTCCATTCCTTGTATGATTACACTGTTTCTTCTCGTTTCTTTTTCCATTTTATCCATCCTCTCCTCCATTTTGTCCATTTTTTGCTTCAGATCCTTATTTTCCTTTTTTATATAAACCTTTTTTTCCCTCAGTTCCTTAATCTCCTGTCTATATGGCTTCTGTTCCTCTTTCATTTCCTGAATGTCAGTGGTTACTTTTGCTAACATTTCTAATACTTGATCCATTTTATCTTCCTCCAATTTTTCTTCCCCTTCGCCCCTCTGCCTTTTGTTTTGATTGTTCTCCGTCTCATATTCATTGTCACTACTCATTTTTTTTCCTCGTGCTAAAGCTTCAGGACAGAATGCTGCGGATCTATTGGTCTTGTAGTACTTGTAGAACCGCGCAAGTGACTATTGACCGGTCGACCCGTCAGATCTCCAGTTACTATCAGGACTACAATTACCACTTTATGTCTACTTTATTTCTATTTCGATTTCCTAATTGGATACACTTTATTTGAAATCCGGCAACGTCGCAATTTATTTTGTCGTGACCCGTCTTCACCTATCGCTGTTATCAGCTGTCCCTAATTAGTTTAATTACTTAGGTATATATCTTTAAAAAAGGATGCTGGATAAGAAGATAAGATTTCGTCGAAACTGTTCAATCAAATAAGAAAGGCATTTTTAAGAAACTTTAATGGAGGATTAGAGGATTAACATTAGGAAACAATTCTTAAATATGGGTTTTACAGAGACAGCGTGACAAACAAATAGAGGCACAGATACAATAAGGAGTTAGAGTCTCTCTTAGGACAGGAAAATCTAGTTAGATTACAGAGTGAGTATTATGTATGGAAACCCTCAATTATTTCGGAAACGGCTTGCACGATTTTTATAGATTTTGGTGGGTAAGGGTTTTCTAATGCGACCGATATTATAGTGGTAATTGTATTGTTGTCAGTTCTTCCGTTTTTCTGGAAATCTAATGAACTTTCTTATTTCAAATAGAACACCCTATAATTTTTTTGCGTTTTGGCGCCCTTAAGAAATACTGATTATTTTTCATGTTATATTCTCTATATCATGTATATAAATGCCATAATTTCGGAGTAATTGCTACATTTGCTTATTTGAAAAAAAAAATTAAATAAATATTATAAAAATCAATTTTTTCGGACCGGGTAGACATTTTTTAGGTTTTTTGTATCACTGGGAACAAAAAAGGTCTCTTGTATTTTTTTTTAAGTTAATCGCTTCCGAGTTATAAACAATTTACTTAAAACTGAAAAAAAGAAAAATGACGATTTTCAAGGTTCAAAAACACAAATAAAATATTTTATTTTTGAAACTACGAAGTGCCTAAATTCAAGCTCTAACCTTATTTTATCAGCTGCCGATAAGTAATTTGGGCCTGCTTAATTTTAAAACATTGATTTTTACTTGTTAGTGTAGCCCATCGCCTGTCTTTTCATATTCGCTTGATTAACAATTATTAAAAAACGATGTTTTAGAATAAAAGTGCTCAAAATTCTTATGGGAAGCTGATAGAAGAAAGTTTGAGCTAGAATTTAGGTGCTTCGTAATTAAAAAAAAAAAAAAAAAAAATTACGTGTGTTTTTGAACCATGAGAATCGACATTTTTCGTCTATTTTTCAGTTTTAAATTGTTTGTAACTCCAAAACGATTAACTTAAGAGAAAAATTACAAGAGAACTTTTTTGTTCCCAATGATCCAAAAAATCTAAAATAATGTCTATTCGGGCCGAAAAAATTGATTTTTATAATTTGTTTAATTTTTTTTTTCAAATAAATGTAGTAATAACTCCGAAATTAAAGCATTTAGGTATAGGGAATATAACACGAAAAATAATCACAATTTCTTAGGGACGTCAAAACGCAAAAAATTATAGGGTATTCCATTTTAAATAAGAAAGTTCATTAGATTTCGAGAAAAACGGAAGATCTGACAACAATGTAATTACCACTATAATATCGGCCGCATTTTAAAACCCTTAACGACCAAAATCTATAAAAATGGTGCATGTCGTTTCCGAGATAATTGACCGTTTCCATATATAAAACTCGCTCTGTATAAAGGCCGATAGACTCAGATGGGCATGGCATGTGATACGCAGTAGCGACAATCGCCTTATAAGCAATGTATTTTTGTAAAGGTCAGATGGGAGGTCTGTAGGACTGCCTAGAAAGAGGTAGAAAAATGATGTCAGAGATGATCTAAAGAAAATTGGGGTGAGACAATGGGAAATAGTGGCACAGGACCGACAAACATGGAATGCAATTGTAAACGTGGCAAACACTCACGAAGAGTTGTAACGCCATTGATGATGATGATAATAATAAAAATTACTTACGGTATTTACTCCTCTTTTAGTTCTTATCTGTGTGAATATCTCTTTAATAATTGGCGGTTCAGTGCAAATATAATATGAATTCAAAGAAATATGCAGTCCATAAGTGTCATAAATCTCATTTAGTTGATCAGCTACTGTTTTCTTTTGACTATATACATACGAAACCATCGAAGCAAGTTGGGCAGCTGCAGATACTCCATCTTTGTCGAGTACTTCGGTGCTACACATAAAACCAATGGCTTCTTCGAAAGCGAAAATTACCTTATTACCTTCTTTTTCTAATTCTAGAGCTTTATTTCCTAAAATATTAAACATTTTAATACGTACATAAAAATCTACTATTCTGTACCTACTAGCAGATTCAATTGTAGTAATAATTACCCATATGTGCTCATATGTGCCCTTAGCACAAAATACGAAGATTTAACCTAAAACACTTAAATAAAATGTGGTTCCTTACTGAGTTACCTCTTTATTTTTACCTCTGAGTTTTATCTAAAGATTTAAATACTATTTTTGCTCAGTATTTTAAAACTATTCGACGTATCCTTTTCATACTTGGCAGGAAGTATAGGTACTGTACAAACTACTAAATTATATTAAACAAAGGTTTCTGGCTATTACCAGAGGCGTACGACGGGGGAAAGTGAATGGTTGACCCTTTCCAAATTCTAAGCCACTGGCGAAATTGCTATTTCAGTTCAATTTTTGGATTCTCCAATACTTTCTATGAAAATTATATATACACTTCATTGAAAACTTCTACACTAAAACTATATACACTTCGTTAAAAATGAAACGACACGGTTATTTTGATTAATGTATTGTATCGTTACGAATGAACAGTATATTATTTACATAAAAAGTATTGCAAAATCAAAAAATTTCACTAAGATAGCAATTTCGTCAGTAGGGTAGAATTTGGGAAGGGTCAACCATTCACTTTCCCCTGTCGTACGCCTCTGGTAGTAGCTAGAAACGTTTATTTACCTTAATTTAGTAGGGTGTATAGTACCTACACTTTCTGCCAAGTATGATAAGGATATGCCAAATAGTTTTAAAGTAGGTACTGGGTACAAATAATTTTTAAATTTTAATCATAATATGATTCATATTATGAATCATATCATAAATTAATCAAAATAACTGTGCCGTTTCATATTTAACTTCAAATATCTCGAAAACTAATGATTCTATCGTTACCAATAAAGAGTATATTATAGGTCTTGGGCCAACATATAAAATTATTATTTATGACCACACCGTTGAAACTTTTTGTACTTGTTATTTGGGTGGAGTCGGACAAATTTGGAGCTGGGCGCATTATGGTAGTGGGGCGTTTGTCTGTCAAGCGGTGACGAAGTTGTCAATTTTATGCAAGAAAAAAATTTATAACCACATTGGTCATTTTATTTTAATCAATGGTTTTTATCATATAAACAGCGAAAACAATTTTGTCGGACATATTGAGCCATATGACGCGTCGGACACGCTAAATATGTCAAATTTACGAAAAAAATAAATTTATTACCACATGGATAATTTTAACTGAATCTACCATAAAACCTTTTTACAATAATGTGGTAACCTTGTCGGACAATTTTCACGGGGCATATGCGCAGTCGGATGCGCAGAAAATGTCAATTTTCTGAAATTTTTTTATTTACAACCATTTTTCCGACAAAAATAGGAGGTTGTAAGTAATTATATTCTAAATCAAAAAATCTAAGTGTCGGACAAAAATATTGGGGCAAATCGACAGTCGGACAAAAAATTTAATTTTTGTTACTAAACTATACTTTTAAACTATGCTGGGTTTGTGCATCCCTTATGGGGCAAACGAACAGAAAACTTAATTCTTTTAGGCTATCGACGAAGAGGAATTGTCAAAAAAAAATTTAAAACAGTTTTTCCCGGTTATTTTTGACTCGATTTAGCTGAAAATTGGTACACACACGAAGTACAACATTTAAAAGGGCATGACGTAGAGCTGTACCCAAAATTTTCCAAAAAAATTTCCGACAACGGGGAAAATTTTGGAAAAATTGTGATCTGGAAATGTGTGTACATGCTCCTTGAACAATGACAAACATCGTTCTGTAGTTTTTTTTCTCGAATTAAAAAAAATCTGACAAAAGTAGTAGGTTATAAGTAATTATATTCTAAATAAAAAAATCTAAGTGTCCGACAAAAATATTGGGGCAAATCGACAGTCGGACAAAAAATTTAATTTTTATTACTAAACTATACTTTTATACTATGCTGGGTTCGTGCATCCCTTATCTTTACAACCATTTTTCCGACAAAAGTAGTAGGTTACAAGTAATTATATTCTTAAACAAAAAATGTAATTGTCTGACAAAAATGTTGGGGCAAACGAACAGAAAACTTAATTCTTTTAGGCTATCGACGAGGTGGTTTTGCCAAAAAAAATTTTAAACAGTTTTTCTCGGTTATTTTTGAATCGATTTAACTGAAAATTGGTACACACACTAAGTACAACATTTAAAAGGGTATGACGTAGAGCTGTACCCAAAATTTTCCAAAAAAAATTTCCGTCAAGAGGGAAAATTTTGGAAAAATTATGATCTGATAATTTGTGTACATACTCCTTGAACAATGACAAACATCTAGGCCAGGGTAATAAGACAAAAATATACCCTGTTCGTGACACTTCAGCAGCCAGGGTACTGAAGCGTTTTTTCGACAAGTAATACCTATAGGAGCAAATTGTAACTATTTCCTGCGTAGGATCTGGCGGCCATTTTTATTTATAAACAATTAACTGTCAAAAAATGGCATTTTTCCCTTTTTTTTTTCAAATCAATGGAAAACAGTGAAACTTATGATTTTTTTAGGACAAATATCTTTGAGATTATGGAAAAAGCTTTAAAATGACATATTACAAAGTTTGATATACTCATTTATTGGTAATATAATTGCGAAAAAAGGTCGGAATTGCAAAAAAAATTAATTTCGCGATATCTCTTGTAAAAATTAGTGTACAGCTTTGAAATTTTTGTCATATAAGGGTTCTTTGGTGCTTAATATGTGATAAAAATTTCAAAGCGATTCATATAATTTTTTAAATTTTATTCAAATTGTTTATCCCAGAGAGCATTTTTTTTGCAATAACATAAGTCAGAAAAACATGATGTTAGAACCATTCCACAGGTGTTAAATGAAAGAGCATGATCTATATTTTCAACTTGGTTTAAAAAAAGCGAGTAAAAAATGCATTTATTAGTAATAAATAATTATGCAAAAGTATCGTAAATCTTTCCTTATAAACTTTTTGGATAACTTTTTCCAAAAAAATTAACTTTTTTACCCTGTTTTAAGTGCACAACTACCAAGTAATGTTATTTATATCATAATTGATAAAAAATTGTAATAAATATATATAATTTCTTATATAACAAAATAAAAAGTTTATAAGGAAAGATTTACGATACTTTTGCATAATTATTTATTGCTAATAAAGGTATTTCTTATTCGCTTTTTTTAAACCAAGTTGAAAATATAGCTCATGTTCTTTCATTTGACACCTGTGGAATGGTTCTAACGTCATGTTTTTCTGACTTATGTTATTGCAAAAAAACTGCTCTCTGGGATAAACAATTTGAATAAAATTTAAACAATTGAATGAATCGCTTTGAAATTTTTATCACATATTGAGCACCAAAGAACCCTTATATGACAAAAATTTCAAAGCTGTATCCTAATTTTTACAATAGATATTGAGAAATTAATTTTTTCTGCAATTCCGACCTTTTTTCGCAATTATATTAACAATAAATGAGTATATCAAACTTTGTAATATGTCATTTTAAAGCTTTTTCCATAATCTCAAAGATATTTGTACTAAAAAAACCATAAGTTTTACTGTTTTCCATTGATTTGAAAGAAAAAAGGGAAAAATGCCATTTTTTGACACTTAATTGTTTATAAATAAAAATGGCCGCCAGATCCTACGCAGGAAATAGTTACAATTTGCTCTTATAGGTATTACCTGTCGAAAAAACGCTTCAGTACCCTGGCTGCTCGAGTGTCATGGGAAAAACCTTATTACCCTGGACTAATCGTTCTGTAGTATTTTTCTCGAATTTAAACAAAAATTCCGACACAAGTAGGAGGTTATAAGTAGTTATATTCTAAATAAATAAATCTAAGTTACTGACAAAAATATTGGGGCAAATCGAAAATCGGACAAAAAATTTAATTTTTATTAATAAACTATACTTTTAAACTATGCTGGGTTCGTGCATCCCTTATCTTTACAACCATTTTTCCGACAAAAGTAGTAAGTTACAAGTAATTATATTCTTAAATAAAAAATGTAATTGTCTGACAAAAATTTTGGGGCAAAGGAACAGAAAACTTAATTCTTTTAGGCTATAAACGAGGAGGTATTATCAAAAAAAATTTTAATGCAGTTTTTCTCGGTTATTTTTGAATCGATTTAGCTGAAAATTGGTACACACACTAAGCAAAACATTTAAAAGAGTATGACGTAGAGCTGTACCCAAAATTTTCCAAAAAAAATTTTCCGATAAGACGGAAAATTTTAGAAAAATTGTGATCTGATAATTTGTTTACATACTCCTTGAACAACGACAAAAAATCGTTCTGTAGTTTTTTTTCTCGAATTAAGAAAAAAATTCCGACACAAGTAGGAGGTTATAAGTAGTTATATTCTAAATCAAAAAATCTAAGTGTCCTACAAAAATATTGGGGCAAATCGATAGTCGGACAAAAAATTTAATTTTTATTAGCAAACTATAGTTTTAAACTATGCTGAGTTCGTGCATCCCTTATCATCACAACCATTTTTCCGACAAAAGTAGTAGGTTATAAGTAATTATATTCTTAAACAAAAAATGTAATTGTCTGACGAAAATGTAGGGGCAAACGAACAGAAAACTTAATTCTTTTAAAAAATCCACAAGGAAAAAGTTTTCCTGTAGTTGGCTGTATACCATGTAATACAAAAAGCAGTAAATCCTTTATAAAAGGTATATATTTAAAATCCCTAAAAAGAGCTACATCACAATCACATAACTAGTTTTCGACTGGTTTACCTGTCATCATCAGTGCTTACGTGAAGGCTAATTCTTTTAGGCTATCGACGAGGAGGTATTGTCAAATAATTTTTTAAAACAGTTTTTCTCGGTTACTTTTGAATCGATTTAGCTGAAAATTGGTACACACACTAAGTACAACACTTAAAAGGGCATGACGTAGAGTTGTACTCAAAATTTTCCAAAAAAAATTTCCGACAAAAGGGGAAATTTAGGAAAAATTGTGATCTGAAAATTTGTGCACATACTCCTCGGAGAATGACAAACATCGTTCTGTAGTTTTATTTTTCGAATTTTTAAAAAAATTTCCGACAAGAGGGAAAACTTCGGAAAATTTTTCTAAAATTTTGGAAAGTTCTCTACGTTACGCCCTTCTAAATATTATAAGGAGTATTTCTACAAATTTTCAGTTTGATCTATGTAGAGCTAACCGAGAAAAATTGTTTATAGTTCGCTTTGGCCTCCTTGATGCTTATTATTTTTTTTATATCCCAGAGAACGGCTGTTCCCGTACATGCGACACTATATATACAAGAAATTTTCGATTTTCTAAATGTGACTGGATTGAAAAAATTGGGCCAAATCCAATCTTAAAGTATAGGAAAAGACTGGCCCATCCATACGTCAACCATCCATTTTGGTCCAAGGGTGTGGATTTTACGGCCCTTCCCATTTAGGGTCTGTTTTTTCATTCATTCGTTTAAGTTGGATAATAAAAAAGATAAGGACTTTAACACAGGGTGTTTTTAAATAAGTATGGCAAACTTTAAGGAGTAATTTTGCATGACAAAATAAAGTCAGTTTGCTTTACGAGAAAAACGCATGCCCACAAATGCTTTGTTTCCGAGATAGGGCGTGTTGAAGTTTTTCTGACAAACTGACGATTTATTTATTGCTTTAAAACTGGTTCAGATATGCAAATGAAATTTGGTGGGTTTTAAGAGGTAGTTATTGCACATTTTAAACCTTCCTAAGGCGGTACGGGGTGCAGCTGCACCCCAGATCTCGTTCTTCTCACCTATCTTTTTCAATAATTTTTTTTTTGATTTTTGTCCATTTTTTTATTCGCATTAAATTCAATTCTAAACGCATTCCACCCCTTACGTCATTTAAAACTCTTTGCGTTTACGTGCTTTTTTGGAAAAATTACTGTAATGTGCAAAAAATGATGAAATATTTATATCCTGAATTTGACGTTTCTGATGTTTCACCTGGAGCTAACAGAGCAGGGGGCAAGGTCGGTGTTACTTATGTCAGAGAAAACGAACGAAAGTCCCGGCATAACTGTATTATGTGTAAAATATTTTTGTTGCTCACTCTGTGAAAAATTTCATGTGTTTGTCTTGCAACAATAATATTTTTTTTAAGAAGAAATGAGTAAGTACTTTGTTTGTAAAATTATGTTTCATAGTATAATAAACAAGTCCTAATTATCTTTCAAATCAATTTTCCCGACGTTCACATATAAAAAAAATGGATATACGGATGGGGTGAAAATGCACCCCGCACCGTTGTTTACGTAAGAATCTAAGCACCGCCTTACGAGGGTTAACTACAGTTAAGAATTTAATATTCACCATTGGCGCACATACGGGTAATATGAGCCGAAAAATACGTAATATAATATGAAGTCAAAAATGTATAAAAATTACTCTTTTTTTAAATTTTACCAAAACGCCCCATTATTTTTGTCCGACAAGTGATCCAATATGCATTACACATGTAAAAAAACAGTACAAAATAAAAATAACATCTGTGGTAATAAATAAAAAAATTCCAGGAAATTGACATCTTCGGTGCATCCGACTGCACATATTATTATGCCCCGTGAAAATTGTCCGACAAGGTTACCACATTATTGTAAAACGGTTTTATGGTAGATACCGTTAAAATTATCCATGTGGTAATAAATTTATTATTTTCATAAATTTGACATATTTAGCGTGTCCGACGCGTCATATGCCCCAATATTTTTATCCGACAAAATTGTTTTCGCTGTTTATATGATAAAAACCATTAATTAAAATAAAATGACAAATGTGGTTATAAATTTTTTTCTTGCATAAAATTGACAACTTCGTGACCGCTTGACAGACAAACGCCCCACTGCCATAATGCGCTAAGCTCCAAATTTGTCCGACTCCACCCAAATAACAAGTACAAAAAGTTTCAACGGTGTGGTTATAAATAATAATTTTATATGTGGGCCTAAGACCTATTATTTACCTATTATTATAGACCTATTATTTAATCTAAAAATGGCAATAAAATAGTAATTTCTTCAGTGGCGTAGAATTTGAGAAGGGTCAACCATTCACCATCCCCTGTCGTACGCCTCTGGTAGTAGCTGCCGTTTGTTTATCATAATTTAGTAGGGTGTCTAGTAGTCGCACTTTTTGCCAAGTATGAAAAGGAACGTCGAACAGTTTTAAAATGCTGAGCAAAAATAGTTTTTTAATTTTTAGATAAAACACCCTTTAACTCAGTAAAGGTAGAATTCCGCACCAAGCGACTGAGACAGGAGACCGCGACAGGCGATAGATAGGTCGCGATAGGCTATAGTTGGTCGCAGGTCTCGGTCGCGGGCTGCAGAACTACCCTGATATAATTGCATTGAGAGCAGTCGTGGGGAGACCTCGCCTATCTGTCGCCTGTCGGGGTCTCCTGTCTCGGTCGCTTGGTGCGGAATTCTACTTTAAGGAAGCACATTTTATTCAAGTGTTTTAGGTTAAATCTTCGTATTTTGTGCTAAGGTTTCTCGAGTTACTATATAGACAATTATTAATGAAACACCCTGTATAAAAGTAGACTAAAATCAAAAAATTAAAGCAATAACGTAGAAAACACAAAAAATCGACGATATAACTTAATTAACCTATGAAATGCCAGTAGTGTCAAAATTTCATAAATGTCATTAGTGTCAAAATTTCGTAACAGTGGAGTAAACTTGCCTGCGGTTGGACCAATTACAAACAAACATTATGGCGCGGTAAATTTGAATTACTCCTCCTGGTTTAAAAACAGACCATAGAATCGTGTAGGAGATAAGAACAGAGAATATAAAATAAAGAACATGCTGTCCTTTGTCTCAAATAATACTGTCAATTGAGACATTACCAATTACTGACATTACCAATAATTGAGGTATAGCTAAAGGTTCTTCTACTATAAAGGCTTCAAATTAAAAAAATATAGAGCTTACCTAACCACTTAAATCCAGTGAGAGTGTCTACAAATTTAAAGCCTTCTTTTTTGCTCATTGTGTTGAGAATCATCGAACTGACGGTGCTTGAAAGCATGTACACCTTACTGAGGGGAAATGAAGGGTTTCTTTTTTTAAACGTAGTTAACATCCACCAGCCAATGAGGGCTCCCGTCTCGTTGCCGTTAAATATTCTCCATTCGCCTGTTCTAATAACAATAATAACCTATTTTTATCATAATAATTATTTCATCATAATTTTGTTCTCAATATAATTCTTACAAGTCTTATTCTAGAGATGAAGAGAGGTCAATTGCGATCCACATGCATGTCTGGTTGTTAACAACAAAGCGTTTGATCGAGTACAGCACGGCAAGATATGCCAATACTAAAAGAATCAGGAATTAACAACTAAGATCTGAAAATAATTAGAAACCTTTACTGACTTAGTTAGAAATCTCAGAGTTGGGGATGAACACACCGAATGCGTGGTGTGAGGCAAGGTTCTATTTTGTCTTCTCCGATCTTCAATCTCTACTCTAAAAGAATATTTATCGAAGCTTTGCAGGAAACTGAAAAAGATATACTACTAAATGGGTACCGGCTAAACGCAGTCAGATATGCAGATGACATCATAATATTAGCGGACAGTCTAGAAGACCTACAAGTCCTTATTAGTCCATTCTTTCACGGTTTTTGCTCTAAATTTTAAAGAACCGCTTGGATTAACATGAAATTTGGCATACGTATAGCTTACATGTCAAAGAAAAAAAGTGATATTGTGCCGATGTGTGTTTTTGCCCTGGAGGTGACTTTCACCCCCTCTTGGGGGGTGAAAAAATATATGTCCAAAATAAGTCCGGAAATGGGTAAACTGGCTAATTTTAATTAACTTTTGTTCTATAGAGCTTTTTCGCCAAGTCTACACTTTTCGAGTTATTTGCGAGTGAATATGTTCATTTTTCAACAAAATAACCACATTTTTAGACGGTTTTTCGCAAATATCTCAAAACGTAAGTACTTTGTCGAAAAAACGTTCTCAGCAAAAATATAGCTTATAAAAAAGTAAACAAAATGGTGTACGCGTTAGGTCTCTGGATCTCGTAGAACCAGAGTTATAGTCAATGAAAAATAGATTCATATTCACCAAATTTCAAATATAATATTTCGACGTGAAATATCCAAAAAAATTAAGCACTTTTTGGGGAAAACCCATTATAACTTTTTTAAAGTGTATAAAAAAAGATTTATTTCTGTTTTTACAAAAAGTTTCTAGCATTAAATTTAAGCAAGTTACGCTCAAAATAAAGTTGGTCCCTTTTGTTTTTGCAAAAAAAATCGGGAAGACCACCCCCTAATTAGCAACTTAAATGAAATTAATCGTTACCGCTCCACAAATTATTTTACTTATGTTGTGTTTATATGATCTGTAAGTTTCATCGATTCAAAGTGCTTATTTTTGAAAAAATTTGGTTTCAAAGTAAAATTTTTAAAAATTTTAATTTTGAAAAATATGGTTTTTTTCAAAATAACTTAAAAATTGTTAGATATACCAAAAATCTCGAAAAACAAAAAAGTCAGATTTGCTTTTCTGAATATCATGTATTTTTTTGTTTTTCTGTTAGACAAAAATTGATTAAGATTTGGTGTTTCTAAATGTTATAAAATGAGTTAGGTGAGCTAACTAAATGACCATCAACGATTAAGAATTTATTCTTAATTACAGGACAATAGGAAAACATTTTACTTGAACATACCCACATAACAATGATGTTCGCATCATGTTCTAAGCATATCCTACCAACATTCGTCGAAGTATATCCTTTTTAGTATATGCGTAGTACAAGCATAGCATGTACCATAAAAAACATTCTAAATTTCATGTTCTTTGCATGTGCCTCAAAGAATATTCCTGCACCGAATATACTGAGCACATTCGGGTACGTAGTACCTCGGAATGTTCGTAAAAGTTTATTCTTAGAATATACCTTAATCGAATATTCTTAGTATATGCGTAAGTATATGCAAAAGTATATACTTAACACATACCTACTTGTATATACTTTTAAAATATCTAAAAATAATATACTGTATGTACGTACCTATAGGAAGAAGAATAATATGTGAGCCTATAGATTATCAACTTCGCGTTAAGAATAATTAATAAAATTTATGTATTTTAGTAGGTACTACTGAACTATCTAATTCATTTTTTTTAAACCGTTTTAATTGTATGGTAAAAAGTTTAAAACTTAATTCTATTGTGAAGAAAAATGAGAAATTCTCGTTTCGTTTTCAGTTGAAATGAATATACCATTTTGATTTGAGTTTATACCATAAGTAAAATAATTTTCGGGAATCCGGAAACGGCCATTCATTGTCATTCTGACCCTTGCATTGCATTTTATACCTGCACAAGGGAAGGGGGTAGGTAACAAAAGAGCAGGGTTGCCGATTTGTACATAATTATCAGATTTTAACATAATTTTTATGGCATTCTGATAATAAATATTTTTTTAACATAATTGATAATTTTAACATATGTTTATACAGATAGATTTGGCAATAGAGTTTAGTAAAATTTCAAGAATTCTTCAATTTGTTTGCATTTGCATTTACTAGCTTGCTACTTGCGACACATGTTCAGCAGATACAGATATCAATTTTATGACCACCTTTGTCCTTTTACCTTTTATATTTGATTTTGGGACTAATGTACCTACCTGAATAGTGAATACTATTGAGGACTGAGGATTGTGGTTTTCATATAAAAAATATCATTAATATCAAACTAAGTAACTTATGGATTAAAAAAAATGAAGACAATTGCTTTATAAAAAGTCGAGAAAATACATTTTTTAACGTAAACCGATTTTGAACTTTGAGTGATTTTTATGATGAAATAAAGTATCATTTTTTTGAAATGTGATAGCAAAAGAAGTAAAAAATAAAATCAACCGAAATTTGACGATTTCTACCGAAAAATTAGGAGCAATTCTACTGAAATTTTGTCCAAGTTCTGTCCAAAAAAATTTTAACATAATTTTTGGCAAAATCTGATAATTTTAGCAACCGCTTAACATAAGCTTTGATCGCGCAGTACGTCCTGGGTATACCCAGAGGGAGAACGCCTGCGCATTACAAAATTGGGCGTTCGCGGAGTCCAAATCTTTCCCTCTGAACACCCTCCGGATTTTTAATTCGGGGTTCGCGCAGTACAGAAAAAAGATCCTGAACATGCCCGGGGTACGCTCTCGACGTTCGAGGATTTTGTTTCGGATTTTAAGTTCGCACAGGCGCACAAAATATTTGGGAAGAATTTCTTGACATTCTGTTCTTACTCCTTCCAATTCTTAACCTAAAATATTGTTTTGTTAAACAACTTGTAGATGTAGATTCTGGTTTTTAAAGTTTTGAAATTATGTAAAGTGTTGTGTCATTTAAATATTCTTTAAACAAATTTTAATATTTTTTATATTAAAGCTTTTTTAGTTGTTTTTGTCAATGTTTTCCATTTCGTATGTTTATAAATAAGTAGGTACCTTTTCAAGTATTATTTTCATTCGATATTCGATAATTATCTATTACGGTAGTATGTATTACAATAAATTGTACTCTGTTTTTACTTAATTTCTTCTATCTAAATGAGCTTATAAGTACCTACATATTCTTGTGGTTTATTTTTCAGTTTAATTTATAAGTTAAATTAGTCTCTTATTGAATATAATGAAACATAAACAATACATCAAACTTATTCTGAAACTATTTCTTGTGTCTTGTTATATTTCATTATTTTTGTGGTGTAATAAACCACAACACAATGCCACAACCCATTAAATTCAATACATAGATATCAAAATTGGAAATGATTGTTTTACTAAATTATTCCTTCCATCAGATAATGTTCAACCCTCATGAAGTTAAAGGTAATTTTTAGATCTACATATCAACAATCTTTTACTCTCTACAAAAATGTAAGCTGGATTTCAGAGTGGAAATAACCACATTATATTGTGGAAATAATAAAGAAAGACTCTAATCAAATTTCTACCTTCTAAGAAAGGCATTGAATTATTGAAGAGAAAGTTAATCCTTTGCCTGTTGCCTTTATTCTCTTTTCTTTTTCTCTTTGTTGACATACAAATTTGTTGCATTTGCATTTTTTTGACATTTATTTCGAAATAAGAAAGAGACAACAAAAAGCTTCTTTCTCTAACCTTAATGTATGCAACCCGTCATTACATTGCGAATCCGAAAATTGTTCGCGGAGCGAAAAATCCTGAGCATGTCCAGGATAAGTTTACGTTGACGCCTGCGCATTGGAAACTAATCCCGAACTTACTTTGGGTATGCTCGATTTGTACTGCGCGAACACTACTATTATTTCATATCGTGACATCGGCAACACTGCAAAAGAGCAAAATATGAAAATAGTTTCCAGTGCATTTATGTCTACGCTGTTAGGAAGGACTAAGTATTTCTAGCTACAACATAGATTAGGGGAGCTACAAGGACTAAAACATTTTTAAGAACATAAAAAGCAGTTTGAAAATAATAAATTCATATTGGTACTTCAATATTTCCTAAATACCTAGTAAGTAAAAGTATGTATAATGTATATAGATACCTATAAATTTTAGTAATTTACATACATATTATAATATATTTGGCTATTATATAATTATATAAGCAGCATTTTTATTTTGATGTGCACATAATAACTAAATATATTACTTATATTTTATATATAGGTTACTTACCCATATAATATTTATTATACATAGGAACCTATATAACTAACTAAAGTTTATATATTTTATACTTACTTTTCACGTAATATTGTAGAATGTAATAACTACATTCTCATATGCAATTAGAATATGTAAACATAATATATTAGTAGAACCAAAGAATACTAACACACCCTGTGGGTGTGTTACTATTCTTTGGTAGAACCTATAGGATGAGATTGGGTGATGTTGAAAACATACTTCTGAGAAATACAGCACATCCTTGGAATATTCTTCCCATATACTAAAAATATGTGCGATAGTACATTCTAAGTATATACATAGAAGGTATATAGCACTTTCTTGGAATATTCTTCCCATATACTAAAAATATGTGCGATACTACATTCTAAGTATATAACTAGAAGGTATATAGCACTTCCTTGGAATATTCTTCCCATATACTAAAATATGTGCGATAGTACATTCTAATTATATAAATAGAAGGTTTATAGCACCTCCTTAGAATCTTCTAAAAAGTATGTTCTTGGTATATGCTGAAAAGAAGTGCGGTAGTACATTCTAAGTATATACATAGAAGGTTTAAGTACTGTAATGTAGTATATACTCAGTATATGCTCTGCACATTCGCAATAGTAATTACGCATATTCTAAGTATATACTTTTTCTGAAAAGTATGTTCTATGAATCTACTAAGAACATGAAATTGTTATGTGGGTAACTTGTATAACTGACATTATATTTTCTTGACATTGACATTACATTACTTCAATTGTCAGTACTGTCAAATACATAAAGTGGCAACCATAGAGCAATATACACTTTCAATATTGTATATTCTAACACTCTCCCTCAATATGAAAAGTATATACCTAAGCTAAACATTAGACCGTAACAAAACAAACATTATTCTAAATTCAAATGCTGGCAAATTAACTGCAATTTCTTTGAATTCAACGACTTGGTCAACATATCAGCCACCATTTCATTCGTCGACATATATTTTAATTTAATATCATTGTTAGCTACTTTTTCACGAATAAAATGATACTTGACATGAATATGTTTAGTTCTTTTATGGTATACTTGATTTTCCGATAACTTTATGGCACTTTGATTATCATTAAATATAACCATCGGAAAACCTTCAAACAAAAACTTACAATTCACATTGTTTTCAAATATTTCTCTACATAAACACGTTAAATATAACGATTCTTTTGCTGCCTCAGTTATGCCAATATATTCAGCTTCAGTTGAACTTAAAGCCACGGTTCTTTGCTTTTGACATTCCCATGAAATAGGACCACCAGCCAATGAAAAAATAAATCCATAAAACGACTTTCTATCTTAACTGTTATTGGCCCAATCTGAGTCAACAAAGCCACTTAAAGAAACATTCGACTTTCTGTAATTAATTCCTACAGTTCTTGTACCTTTCAGGTATCTTAAAACACGCTTGGCTGCTAACCAATGTTCTTTCGTATGATTCTTACTAAACTCGCTAAGATAAGTAACAGAGAAAGCTATGTCAGGCCTTGAACAAACTGCTAAATACATTAACGAACCAATCAACTCCTGATAAGGACATTTATAAAAAATTCCTTCACTCGAAAGCTTAACATTAGGTTCTAAAGGAGTATTTACAATGCTACAATCAGTCATTTCAAATCGTTTGAGTATTTTATCAATATACTGTTCTTGACTTAATTTCAATTCAAACTCTGACCTACTTCTCTCCATCTTCATACCCAAACAATGTGTAATTGGACCCAAATCCTTAATACGAAAGTTTCTATTTAATTCATTTGTCAAAACTTTAACCTCATCATGATTATTGTAAAAAACAAAGAAATCATCTACATAAAGTGCTACAATAAGAATTGAATTCTCACTATTTTTAACAAAAATACATGGTTCAATTTCACATTGCTTAAAATTCAGCTTTAACAAAATTTGGTATGCCTTTTTATACCACAGTCTCGAAGACTGTTTGAGACCATATATAGCTCTCCTGAGCAGGCAGACTTTATTTTCCGAGTCTGGTTCATTAAAACCTTCAGGTTGAGCCATATATATGGTTTCATCAATTTCACCATTCAGGAACGCAGTCTCCACATCTAAATGAACTGTATCTAGATTTAATTCAACAGCCATCGCTAACAAAAGCCTAAAATTACTAAAACGAATGACTGGAGAATACGTTTCTGAATAGTCAACCCCATATTTTTGGGTAAAACCCTTTGCCACTAACCTTGCCCTGTACCTTACTACGTCACCCTTTTCATTTTTCTTTATTTTAAACACCCATTTATTCTGAACAATATTTGTATTTGCAGGTTTATCAACCAATTCCCAAGCATTATTCATTCTGAGAGCTGTCAATTCATTATGAATGGCTAATTTCCATTCATTGCTGTAACTACTTGACAGTGCCTCAGAAAAGCTTGCAGGCTCAAATTCATTTGACATAGTAAGCATGGCAAGATCAGGTACATTTTCCAGGTCTTTATTTAACAAAAAATCATTAAACAATTTTGGTATGTTTCTAACACGCGTAGGGTAACGCCTAAATTCTTCAACAGTATCACTATTTCTTTCTTCTCTATTCACTTCTCGATTTTCACTCGCACTTTCTACACTTTCAGTATTCTCAGCTTGCACAATTTCATTCATAGCAGTTTTCACTTCTTCGGAGTTTTCATGTACACCAAAACATTCCGACTGATTCTGGTTCACTGATTCGGCTTTAACTTCAAAAATTCGCAAATTACATGTAACCTCAGATTTAAATCGTACGTCATGGCTCGATACGATTCTTCTTTCAGATGGAATCCATATTCTAAAACCATCCCTGTCATTCACGTAACCAACTAAATAACCATGTATCGCCTTGTCATCAAATTTACTGCGAAAATTTTTGTTTACGTGAACATAACATTCAGTGCCAAATATTCTTAAATGTTTCAAACTCCCAACTGGCTTTCCATACCACAATTCATAGGGACTTTTATTCTCAATTGATGACTTTCCTGTGCGATTCAGAAGATACACTGCAGTATTACATGCTTCTGCCCACAATGCTTTGGGTAACTTGCACGGGTTTAACATGGAACGAGCACACTCTACAATGGTACGGTTTTCTCTTTCAGCAACACCATTCTGCTGAGGTGTATAGGGTGGAGTGATAAAATGCTCTATACCTCTACTCGCAAGAAGTTCAGATACCTTTCTATTGTCAAACTCTCTCCCTCCAGCACATCTCAGTTGCTTTACTACATGGCCATTTGTTTTTGCTTCATTTAAAAATTTTTCTAAGAAGATACATACCTCACTTTTGTGTTTCATAAAGAAAACTTTTCGAAACTTACTAAAGTCATCTTTAAAACATACGTAATAACGTGCTTTTCCCAGTGATTCTATAGACATGGGTCCATTCACATCTGCATGGATCTGCTCACCAGTGACTTGTAGCCGATTGATTCTAGTTTTAAATGGCAATCTATGCATTTTTCCAATTGCACATCCATCGCAAAAGCTTTCTTTGCACCCATCAATGTCTATATTCATTTTCTTCAAGACTTTCTTTACGTGTTGCTTATGCTGATGAACAAATCTTTCATGATACACTTGTAACATATCTGTTGACTCTACTAAGTTTGCTTGAATGGGATTGGTCGGTTTCATAACACGTATATCAAGTGCATACAGGCCATTACTGAAGTACCCACTCATTACAGATTCAAGAGTATTTTTATCATGTATATTTACACCTTTATCGTCGAGTACTGTAACGAACCCTCTTTGTGCAGCAGCTTTCACAGAAAACAAATGAGCGCTTGCTTCAGGAACATAAAAAACATTCTTCAGTTCAGCATATTTCCATTTATTATTCAGACGCGTTTGAATTTTCACCGTTCCTTGTCCACAGGCTAGCATACGTACATCCTTCTTACCAAGTGATATCTTTTCGGGTTCAGCAAACTCTGTATAAGATGAGAAATATTGCTTATCTGTAGTGATATGATTTGTGGCTCCACTGTCACAATACCATTTCCCAGCTTCAACACAATAATTGTTAGATGAGGCACTTAAAACAACAGACAAAAAGGCAGTATCATTACTTTTATTCTTGTCTAAATTCTCAGCAGATTTTTTTAATGGACACTCTCTCGCCCAATGGCCTAATTTCTTGCATCTGTGACAAGAAAATTTTTCTTTTGCACGATGTACATTTTTCTTTGACTTTGTAGTAGCTGTACTTTGGCTCTGTTTGTATTTTTCTGTCGGGCTATTGCGTGCAACAAACGCAAAAGATTCTGTGGTACTTTGGTCACGTAATTCAATGGCACACAATTTCTCAATCAATAAATTCCAAGTTTGATTCTTCGATGGTATCGTGTCCCACAAATCTTTGAAATTATCAAAGTCCTTACCCAAAGTTGATAAGATCCGACCATTTAACATTCTTTCGGCTAAAACATTTTCATCATGCTTCAGCAATTCATCATTCAAATCTACAAACAGTTTCTGCAACTTCGCAACATGTGTGCTAATATCTTCTTTTTCATCACGCTGGACTCTAAAAAAGGCTTAAATTAACATGTTTAACCGTTGCGTACTGCTACGTTCAAATCGCGCACGTAATTTGTCCCATATTTCACTAGCATGAGTACATGCCAACACCAGCTCGGAAACAGTTTTTCCTAGCGTACCTGTTAACAAACTTTCCGCTTTTGCATCGTCTTTTAACCATTGTTGATGCTTCTCTACTTCCAATGAAGTTGAATTTCCAGCAACCTCGGGACACTTACACGTACCGTTCACAATGTCTTCAAGTGCATACGCTCGTAATAACATCGAAACGTGCCATTTCCATTTTGCCCAGTCTTCAGGACCCTCAAGTTTATCGACTTGAATTTTATAATCGTTATTGCTGGTCGCCATATTTTTTCACCTGGTCACAGTTCACGTGAATTGGGCCCGTAACCTGTTATAAAATGAGTTAGGTGAGCTAACTAAATGACCATCAACGATTAAGAATTTATTCTTAATTACAGGACAATAGGAAAACATTTTACTTGAACATAACTTGTATAACTGACATTATATTTTCTTGACATTGACATTACATTACTTCAATTGTCAATACTGTCAAATACATAAAGTGGCAACCATAGAGCAATATCCACTTTCAATATTGTATATTCTAACACTAAATTTGCATACATTGACTCGTTCAACCCCTTTTAACTACAGCCCTTTCAATAATAAGGACTTTGACCCGATGAAACTTACAGATCATATAAACAATATATACACGAGTCAAGAAACTTGTGAAGTCGTAACGATTAAGTTCATTTAAGATACTAATTAGGGGGTGATTTTCTCGATTTTTTTACCAATACCAAAAGGGACTAACTTTATTTTGAGCGTAACTTGTTTAATTTTGATGCTAGAAATTTTTTTTATAAAACAAAAATGAAGCTTTTTTAAACACTTTAAATAAGTTGTAACGAGTTTTCCCCGAAATATGCTTCATTTTTGGATATTTCACGTTAAAGTATTCCATTTGGAATTTGACGAATATGAACCTATTTTTCATTAGCTATAACCCTGCTTCTACTAGGTGTAGAGACGTAATATATACACCATTTTTTAAAAAATGTTACAGGCTATAATTTTGCTACGAATGTTTTTTTGAGAAAATACTTACTATTTGAGTTATTTGCGAAAAACTGTCTAAAAGCGTGGTTATTTTGTTGAAAAATGAACATATTCACTGCCAAATATCTCGAAAAGTATTGACTTAGTGAAAAAACTCTATAGAACAAAAGTTACTTAAAATGTATTACAGTCAACAAATGGACTCTACATAAACGGAAAGAAGACATATCTTATTATCATTAACAAGAAAAAGATAACAGAAGGTCACCTCTACGTCAACCAAATCTCTGTAAAAAGAGTGCGCACTACAACTACCTACCTCGGCACCATAATAAATGAAGAATGGAGCAACAATCCAGAGATAAAAATGCGTATCGGAAAATCTAGATCCACCCTTAACTGGATGGGAGCCTTATTCAAAAGCACCTCTCTTGGTATGCTACAAAAGCCACAACTTCATAAGAATGCTGCGGTGCTACGTCAGCTCTGTCCTTTTTTATAGTATTGAATCGTGGACCTTAAACGAGGATAATTATGTACAAAAAATTGGAAGCCTTCGAGATGTGGCTTTATCGGGAAATACTCCAAATCCCGTGAACTTACCAAGACGCAAATGAGGAGGGGCTCAGAAGAATGAAGAAGAACCGAGAGGTACTGACCACCATCGAAACTTGAGAGTTACAATACTTCGGATACATTATGTGAAATGGATCCAGATACGACCCCCTATAAGCTACCCTTCAAGGAAAAATATTTGGAAAACGAGGTCCAAGAAGAAAAGAACCTTAACTTTTACGCACTACTCCAGATAAGATAAAGGTTGACATGATGATCACCAATATTCGTCACGGATAGGCACATTCAGAAGATAATAATATTCAGGGGTGTTTGGTAAAGAATGGACCATAGCTTAACCTTAGATTCCTGAGGTTAAAATAGGTCGATTTAAGCTAACTTACCTTAGTACAAAAGTTGATAATAACCCAAATACTCAAACTTCAAAGTTAAACTTGTATTTTAGTCATTTTTGAATATTTCCTGACAGGCATGGGACAACAACACGAAATTTGGTAAGTGGTGCTGGTACTGTCCATCCTAGTAAACTATGTTAAACAAACGTTTCTGGCTACTACCAGAGGCGTACGATGGGGGAACGTGAATGGTTGACCCTTCCCAAATTCTACGTCACTGGCGGAATTGCTATTTTAATGCAATTTTTTGATTCTCCAATACCTTCTATGTAAATAACATACTCTTCATTCGTAACGATAAAGCCATTAGTTTTCGAGATATTTGAAGCTAAAAATGAAGGAGCATAATACATTAATCAAAATAAGTATGCCTTTTCATTTTTAACTTCAAATATCTCGAAAACTAATGACTTTATCGTTACAAATGAAGAGTATATTATTTGCATAGAAAGTATTGGAGAATCTAAAATTTGTGCTAAAATAGCAGTTTCATCAGTGGCGTAGAATTTGGGAAGGGTCAACCATTCACTTTCCCTTGTCGTACGCCTCTGGTAGCAGCCAGAAACGATTATGTAACATAATTTAGTAGGATGTACAGCACCTACACTTTCTTCCAAGTATCACAAGGATATGTCAAATAGTTTTATAGTACCGGGCACGATAGTGCTTAAAGTTTTATACAGAGTGAGTTTTATGTATGGAAACACTCAATTATCTCAAAAACGGCTTACACGATTTTTAGAGATTTTGGTAGGTATGGGTTTTCTAATGCGGCCGATATTATAGTGCTAATTACATTGTTGTCATATTTTCCGTTTTTCTGGAAATCTAATGAACTTTCTTATTTCAAATGGAACACCCTGTATATTTTTTGTGTTTTGAAGTCCCTAAAAAAGACTGATAATTTTTCATGTTATATTCTCTATACCTAAATACCATAATTTCGGAGTTATTGCTACATTTATTTAAAAAAAAATTAAACAAATTATAAAAATCAATTTTTTTTGACCCGGGTAAACACTATTTTAGGTTGTTTGGATCATGGGGAACAAAAAAAATCTTTTATAATTTTTCTCTAACATTAATCGTTTCCGAGTTATAAACAATTTAAAACTAAAAAAAAAATCGAATAATGACGATTTTCAAGGTTCAAGAACACAAATAAACAATTTTATTTTTGAAACTGCGAAGTACCCAAATTCAACCTCAAGCCTTATTTTATCAGATACCGATAAGTAATTTAAGATTGTTTCATTTTAAAACATTGTAATTTTAAATGTTAATGCAGCCCGATCGCCCGTCCTCTCATATGCACTTGATTAAAAATTAAAAATAAATGTTTTAGAATAAAAAGAGACAAAAAATCTTATGGCAAGCTATCAGAAGAAGAGTTGGGCTTGAATTTAGGTACTTTATAATTTCAAAAATTATATTTTTTACTTTTGTTTTAGAACCTTAAAAATCGTCATTATTCGATTTTTTTCAGTTTTAAATTGTTGATTACTCGAAAACGATTAACTTTGAGAAAAATTACAAAAGACCTTTTTTGTTCCCAATGATCCAAAGAACCTAAAATAATATGCACCTGGGCCGAGAAAATAAATTTTTATAATTTGTTTAAATAAAAAAAAAAAATTTAAAAATATATGTAGCAATAACTTCGAAATTATGGCATTTAGGTATAGGGAATATAACATGAAAAATAATCAGCATTTCTTAAGGACTTCAAAACGCAAAAAATATATAGGGTGTTCCATTTGAAATAAGAAAGTTCATTAGATTTGCAGAAAAACAGAAGATCTGACAACAATGTAATTATCACTATAATATCAAACGCATTAGAAAATCCCTACTTACCAAAATCTATAAAAATCGTGCAAGCCGTTTTCGAGATAATTGAGTGTTTCCATACATAAAACTCACTCTGTATAAAGAATAAATTATTTAAAAAAAAGAATACTTTAAAATAATTTGACATATCCATGTCATACTTGGCAGAAAGTGTAGGCACTGTAGACCCTACTAAATTATGTTAAATAATCGTTTCTGGCTACTACCAGAGGCGTACGACAGGGGAAAGTGAATGGTTGACCCTTCTCCAATACATAGAAAGTATTGGAGAATCAATAATGTCAAAGTAAATTGAGGCGTCTAGAAGCCAAGGGGTATAAGTGCAATTTTGGTCAAGTTGGAGATAAGTACAGAAATAGATAGTCAATAATCATTTTAATGTTGTGGACAAAGGATACAAGTGAATTTAAAACCAGTAGTGACATATATGGATATTTCACTTATATCCTGAAAATTGTTTATCATTTGGCAGCCATTGGATATAAGTACGCTTATATCCCTTGGCCTCCAAATAAGTGTTAGTAAATAACCCGTTCAGAAAATATCCCGACAAACGAAGACTTCCTCAGATAATTTTAAGACAATTGAACTCAATTCATCTAGTTCGAAAATGCGTCCTAAGGGAGCTAGAGCTCTTTAAAGATGGAGTCTTGTAATTAGTTTTTTTAAAATACCTATAGAACGCTTCTATTCAGAAAAACGAAAACTGGGAAATTTATTTATCTTCTAGAGATAAATCGATTGCATCAGTTGCGAATTTCTAGTACCGGTCATAGGCGTCCGTTTTGGGTAGGACAAGGGTTATTTTACCGCATAACTTTTTTGTCGTTAACATTTAAGCATTTCTGATACTATATTAGCAAATTGTGAGGTGTTCTAGTACTAAAAGGTACTCTTGATGAAAGTCGCTAAGATAAACCGTTGTCTAGAAAAATCAATTTGAAAACTTTTCGTTTTTTCAATTTGAGAAAAATTTGAAAAATATTTTCAAAATAAAACGGTGTATTTTACCGATTTAAAGCAAGAATAACTTTTAGTACTAGAATTCCTCATAATTTAATAATCTAGTGTCAAAATTGCTTAAAAATTCAAAACAAAAAAGTTGTGCGATACCCTAACCGTTGACCTACACAAAACGGACGCCTATGATGGGTACTAGATATTCGGAATTGATGAAATCGATTCATATCTGGAAAATAAATAAACGTACCAGTTTTAGTTATTCTAAATAGTTTTTTTTATGAACATTTTTTTCAAATTCAAAAAAACGAAATATTTTCAAATCGATTTTTATAGAATACAGTGTATTTTACCGACTTAAAGTAAGAGTAACTTTTAGTAAAAGAATACTCATAATTTAATAATCCAGGGTCAAAATTGCTTAAAAGATAAACAAAAAAAGTTATGCGATAAAATAACCGTTGCCATGCCCAAAACCGACGCCTATGACCACTACTATACATTCGCAATTAGGCATTCCAAATCACGTGATATAATATGGCTGCTGGATGGCGAAACTGTCATCCATAGGCGTATCCAATGTTTAAACCACTTCATATTTAATTTGCTATCACAATTTCACAAATTTCGCTACACAATTAACAAAAGAACAAAACCAAACAGGATATTCTTTACAAATTTGTCAATATTCAATGTAAACATTAGATACGCCATGACCACCCCCCTTAACTATGTCTATGGCCATGTCAGTTTAGCCATCCACCGGCCACCACTGACAGTTCATTGGAATCCCTAATAGATGGAATCGATTATCTCGGCATTCGTTTTGCTCGTTTGGCATTCGTTTTGACACTGACACTATTAAATGACATTTAAAATAGTTCAAACGATCAAAAACACTTGTGAGGTTACATAAATGTATTTTTTACTGACTTTTATAATGTCTAATTTTAAATTCTGTTTACTTTTTTGGAAGAATGTAAACATAATTTAAACGAATGACGTCACGACGCGTTTTGGGTCACCTGTTTTAATTTGAATTTTTAATCATCTTTAGGGGCCAAACGAAAGCCAAACAAAACTTTTTAATATTTGATGCATGTTTTAAATTATGTTCTGTTGTGATTTATAACATTTTTTTCGAATTTAAAATTGTATGCAAGTTCCCTATAAGAGTAAACAAACATAAATAACAAAAGGCTTATGCCAATCAATAGTTATTTTAATACACTAAATTCTGTTACTTTAGTTTCTCTATTTGATTTTGATTCAATTTGTTGGATATTCTAATTGAATTGTATTTAAAATAATAAAGATACAAGTACAGTCCAAGTATTACAATTGGAAGACAATGGGTTAAGTGATGTTTCTTATTTTAAAACAGCTTGTAAAATGCCAAGTTTTTTTTTAATCTGATATAATTGTACTATTACAAAAAAGTTTTTAAAGTAAAAAAGACCAGCCAATCACTAACTATTTTGAAAGACAAGCGGTAGAATTTAGAAAAGATGTTAAACTTCAAACTTGATTTTCTCAAAAGTACCAAAAATGCATTTGTATCCATTGGCTTCTAAACGATTTAATTAATATTAGCATCCATTTGGCTTGCAAATTTTAGAATCCTTGGAGGTGTTACCAACGAAATGGACCAATAAGTTTTCGATTTAAAAATCTTTTAGTAATATTTTAATATTTTCTAAATATTATTAATAATGCTATTAGGATCGAAAACTTCATCTTTTAATTGCCAGATGACGCTAGTCACCTAATATTTTCACTTCAGTTGCAATGGGTGGGAAAACCTCTCAGTACGGATCAATTGGGATATGGAGAACAAGCCTACGTTCTTTCCGATGAGGCTCCAATAAGAGCCGAAAATCGCGATTCAATGGATTGGACTGCGCTCCGTATTCTAATTGAAAAGTAAGATTGTTTTGCCTTCGCATTGCAACTGAATTAAAAATAAAAATAAAATTTTTATTTTATTTTTATATTGGTCTTTACTCCTTCGAGTAACTAGGTCCATTTTCTGTTGGAATTTACCAGCTGAACAGACGGGGTCGTGAATTGTAAGCTTTTTGAATTCCCTCTTGTCTTCTTCGCTTCAGCATCCATTTGGCTTGTAAATTTTAGAAGCCTTGGAGGTGTTACCAAGGAAATGGACCAATAAGTTTTCGATTTAAAAATCTTTTAGTAATATTTTAATATTTTCTAAATATTATTAATAATGCTATTAGGATCGAAAACTTCATCTTTTAATTGCCAGATGACGCTAGTCACCTAATATTTTCACTTCAGTTGCAATGGGTGGGAAAACCTCTCAGTACGGATCAATTGGGATATGGAGAACAAGCCTACGTTCTTTCCGATGAGGCTCCAATAAGAGCCGAAAATCGCGATTCAAGGGACTGGACTGCGCTCCGTATTCTAATTGAAAAGTAAGATTGTTTTGCCTTCGCATTGCAACTGAATTAAAAATAAAATTCTTAAAAATAAAATGTTTATTTTATTCTTAGCCTTAATTAATAGTTTAAAATGTATTTTATATTTATATCTAATTCGTATACCTAATCTAAAGGGGGTGTAAAGCTAGTTCGCGTCCGGAGGATAATACTGCACGTGCACCCTGGATAATCTAAATGGACTAGCACAAGAGGCACCAAACAATCTTTCACAAGATCTCCTGGCAGAAAAATATCACAGTTTTTTTAAGTAATTAAAGATGAGACAACTACAAATAAATGGACTGTGACTGTACGATGCCAATTTAATATCGAAGGTATAACAAGAGCAAATATTTAGTGGAGGAGTGTCCGATCAGATCCTACAATGGCAGTCGATTGAATAAGTCAACTAAATTTTTGTATGTAAAAATTAATTATTATTATTTACAATGTATTGTCCTTTTTATTTATGTACAAAAACTGTGATCTAGCCATACGCTAAATAAATAAATTGGAGAATCAAAAAATTGCACTAAAATAACAATTCCGCCAATGGCGTAGAATTTGGGAAGGGTCAACCATTCACGTTCCCCCGTCGTACGCCTCTGGTAGTAGCCAGAAACGTTTAACATAATTTAGTAGGGTGGACAGTACCAGCACCACTTACCAAACACCCTATATAGTAAATAGAGTATAAATACTGTGGAAACAAGTAGTTATATTAAATATTATAAATTTTAGATTATTTTACCTACTTGGGACTTTTTTCTGCCATAGCTAGTCTATCAGCATCTGGATCATTTGCTAGAATTATTGAACTATTGTTTTCATCAGCACATTTGAACGATAAATCCAAACTACTTTTCCCTTCCTCAGGATTTGGAAACCTATAAATGAACAAAAAAAAAATGATCGAGTCGAAAGAAAGTTGCGGCATCATTCTTTTTCATAAAAATACATTGGTTTTATTGTTACTCGTCTGGAATTATTTCTTCTAGACGTTTCATCTACAATGTAAGCAAACAATATGAAATCGAACTTGTGATTCCAAAAAACTAGTCGCTTACCAGTCCCGGATTAAGAATCTTGAGGCCCCTAGGCAACCCAAGCTAGGAGGCTCCTTAAGAAACTTTTGTCTTTTCCCTCCAAAACCTCGGATAACCCCTCCATCTCCGAGCAGTATTCCTTTGATATATTAGTGGACATTTTGTAGATTTAGACTTAAATTTTAAGAAAGTGTTTATGTATATAATTTTGCAATAAAAAATTATTTTAGTTTCTTTTGTTATAGTTATCAATAAACGAACGATTCATTTTAAAATATAATAATTTTTCTAATAATGAAAAAAAAGAAGGTCGTAGAAAAAGTATAGTATTCTACTCACATGTAGGTAATGGCTATTACTCACTCTGGTGAATAACGACACTCGCCTTCGGCTGGTGTCGCAAGCTACACCATCGTGAGTAATACTTATCATTATTATGCTCGTTAAATAATATACTTATTACTTATTATATAATTATGTAATAATAAATAATTATGGATTAAATTTAGTTTGAGTTTTCAAAGCCTTATAATTAGTGTAAAGCAACTTTTTTGAGTCTCATAGAAACAAAACTACAAGATATTGTCAAACATTTTACACGAGAGATTGAAGCCCTATACCGATACGTTTCTAGGAGAATATCAGGCAGGATTCAGGCGCGGACGTTCAACCATTAACCAGATCTTTACACTACGACAGATCCTCGAAAAAGCGCAAGAGTTTAACATAGATATGTACCATATTTTTGTCGATTTTAAAGCGGCATATGACAGTGTCTTAAGACCAAGTCTTTACAATGCTATGAATGAGTTGGGAATTCCAAAAAAACTCATATCTATGATAAAAGTGACAATGGCGAAGATGCTATCAGCAGTAAAAATTCAAAACTACTCGTCAACCCCATTCGAAATACATAAGGGGTTAAGTCAGGGAGATGCGCTGGCGTGTCAGCTTTTTAATGTAGCCTTAGAAAAAGTTGTACGAGACGCTAATTTAGATAGCAGAGGAACAATATTTAATAGATCAGTCCAAATTCTTGCATATGCAGATGACGTGGACATTATAACAAGAACCAGGGCGAGAACTGCGGAAATCCTAACCGATCTAGGAGCAGCAGCAGAACTAATGGGGTTACAAATAAATCAAAATAAAACAAAATTCATGGCGACCAACACAAACACGAGAGCTGGAAATGTTGATGCAGATCTAATCATCGATGACCAAAACTTCGAAGCGGTCAAAGAGTTCATATATCTAGGGACATCTGTTAACCCCAATAATGACACATCTGAGGAAATAAAAAGGCGAATAATAATTGCAAACAGGTGTTATCATGGTCTATCAAAGTACTTATCTAACAAACGTCTGTCTCAAAAAACTCGTATAAGGCTGTATAGAACATTGATAGTCCCCGTTCTCACATATGGTTCAGAGGCATGGACGCTAACTAAAACAGATGAATCCGCTCTATCAATTTTTGAAAGAAAGGTACTACGCAAGATATTCGGAGCGGTTTGTGAGAACGGAATATGGAGGCGTAGATATAACTTTGAACTGCAGAATATCTACAAGCAAACGTTTGGTGGAAAAGATATTATCACTATAGTTAAGCGAAATCGCCTGCAGTGGGCAGGACATGTAGCCCGAGCCCCTGAATCGAACATGATAAAAAGGATTCTAACAGCTCAACCCGTGGGAATGAGAAGACGGGGTAGACCAAAGTTGAGATGGATGGACGGGGTAACACAAGATGCCAAGAAGATCGGAGTCGGCAACTGTAAAGTGCAGGCAAGAGACAGAACAGAATGGCGTAGAACGCTTGGGAAGGTCGAGGCCCTCTAAGGGCTGTAGCACCATGATGATGATGATGATGATAGAAACAAAACTACTTAAAATATCTTCAACTTTCAAATTTTCGAGCACATCATTCTCAATAGCCATAATTTAGGGAAATGCTAGTCTATTGTGTCCTACTGTCGAACGGTGACAGTTTTTAATAATTTTCAATCTTGAAAATGACCGTTCGTCTGTTGCATTTGTAATCATTAGCGTAAGATAAATCTTACAAGCTACTGACAAATTTCGAAACTTAGATTCGAATTTGTTCTCATAAATAGCCCAAAAAGACTATGAAGCAGGAATAAACTGTTTTCGCGACAAGTCCTGAAGATGGACTACAAAATATTTAAACTGCATTAGTTCATCTTAAATTTCAGGTTATTAAAGTTTTCATGTAGTTTTGAAGCACACTCCTTTATTTGAGTAGGTATCACTCAGTTTTGGAAAAACACACAAAACACCAAATACTGAGTTACTGACTCGTACGCTGTCAACTGACGACTCAGCTCAATAATTAGCTTATCCAAAATTGGTAGACTCATTTCAACCGTTAACTTTTCTCCACCCTGTAAAAAAACTTCATTGGAAATATCATCCTCAAAATGTAGTTTTCTTGCTCGCGTTTGTTTACTCTCATCGGTATATTCAGAGTATCGTAGATCGCAGACCTGCTGCTCGTAGTAAGCAAAATGATCTCTTTGGGATTTTAAGAACTCCAAAAGTCATTTTAGAAGCTGAACTGCAGTTTCAAGTTCAATCTCTTCTCTCTGTAATGAGTTCCTGACAGCGTTGATGAGTTCTAAAATTGTTGCCCAAAAATCATTTATTATGAATGTTTCTGTTTTGACATTTCTTTCAACAAACACTTAGCCTCATGACTCATGAATTGTTTCAGCTTTCTGATTGGGGTCTTCAGCAAGAGTATGAAGAGCAGATTTGAAGGCGTTGTAACCTTTAGACAAAGCACTTGTTGCATCAGCCTTGCAGTCAATTTAGTGCTGCTTGTTCTTTTAAAGACAAGGTTTAAATCGAGCCAAATGGGATCGCTTAATTGAGTTTCATTAAAGCATTTGATCGTAGCTTCCCAAATGTGGAAAAAAAGTTGTACACTGGCTAAACAAATCCATAATACGATATTGCTCAAACGGGTCCAACGCAATTTTTAGCAGCACTTACTCCAACTAAAGCGAGTGTGCGGCACAAAAATATAAATTGTAAGTTTGTTAATCTTAGATAAATGACTCTGGAGACTATTGTATTTGCCTGACATGTAGCGAAAGGCATGGGTAATGAAAGAGAGGGTAGCGAGGGGGCGCTGACTTATTTGTTTCTCTTGCTTTTACTACTTTTCTAAGAAACTGTGTAGACTGATAGGCAGTACTGTTCCTTCTACCAAACGGCATTCATTAGCGACTTATCCACACAACATAGGATTTCTATGTGAACAAAATTATGCATTGTAGTGTAGTTTTATACGCCAACCATCACTTTTATGGTATAGCGCGATATTTAAATTTTTTAACATTATATGATTTATAATTTTTATTTAAATCTAATTATTATTTTTTCATTATGGGCCCTGCGAGGCCCCCTTTGAGGCTGAGGCCCCTAGGCAACTGCCTACTTTGCCTATTGGTTAATCCGGCACTATCGCTGACTTGGAATACTCTTTATCCTACCACTCTTAATCTTTTCGTATTTGGTAACAGTACTAGTTGAAATCATTAGGCTAGAGCTAGTGCTAGTGCTTTTGATTTTATTCGTGAAGGGTGATGTGTCGGTCTAGCAGCCTTTGAAGATGGATTTCACCTATTGGCATTCATCGTCAGTTAATTGAAGTTTATGAGTATGTAAAAGTGCAAATCTGTTCAATATGTTCGCAACGAACGAAAATTCGCGATGAAGATGGAAGCTGAAGGCTTTCAGATTTATCATGAATTTCCGTTCGGCCTTCACTTTTACACCATTTGCGGATATGCTGAACATATATGCACTTTTTACCCATAAACTTCGATTAACTGACGATGAATGTTCTTCTTCTTCTTTTTCCTCTTCATAAGAAATACTGCTTGTTCATTGGCGGATTGATACCTCATATGGAAGGTTGTCACTCCACCTTTTGCGCGGTCGGTCGATATTTCTTCTACCGACTGGTGATTTGTCTCTTACTATTTTAACCACACGTATCTCGCCCATTCTTGTTATGTGGTTATTCCATTCTTTTTTCTATTTAGTGTCCATTTATCTATACACTGTTCGTTACATTGTCCTCTGTCTTTACGCTTCTTTAGATCTCTCAGCGTATTTCGTGTAATTCTTCTCAGTACTCTCATCTCTGCCGTTTCCAGTAGTATTTTTGTCTTTGTGTTGTGGCTGTATCGGGTCTTGTTTCTGATGCATATGTCATTATTGGCGTTACACTAGCTTTATCAATTCTGACTTCATCTCAGTGTTAATATGTCGGTTTCGCCATATAGTGTTATTAAGGCATTCTGCCAGTATATTTGCTTTTTGTACTTGATTTCTCACTTCTTTGTCCAGGTCTCCGTAACTTGACAATGTAATTCCAAGGTATTTTTCTTCCGTTGCTTGTTCAATACTGATACCACCAATTTCTATTTTACATCTGATTGGTTCTTTACTGATTACTATTGCTTTAGTTTTCTGAGATGAAATTGTCATATTGAATTATTTTGCTGTTATGTTAAATCTGTGGACTAATCTTTGCTTGGACTATCTTCATTATTGGCTATTGGTATTTTACTGATTACTATTGCTTTAGTTTTCTGAGATGAAATTGTCATATTGAATTCTTTTGCTGTTATGTTAAATTTGTGGCCTAATCTTTGCTTGGACTATCTTCATCCTGTGCTATCAATATTGCGTCGTCTTCGTAGCAGAGTATTTTTATTTCTTTGTTTCCCATTCTATATCCTCTTCTTTTGTTGACGTTTTTGATGATTTCATCCATGATTAAGTCTTCCTGTCTTATGCCTATATCTATAGGTTCTATAAGTTATTCATCTATTCTGACTTCCATTTTGTTGTTTTGGTATATCTATTATACAGAAGATGGGTTACATCTTTGTCATGGGGTCATATCTTTGAGTCTTACTCTGTTAAATGCTTTCTTTAATTCAATCAGACATAGAAATGCTGGTGTCTTATACTCTAGTGATTTCTTAGTAATTTTGCTTTATAATGAACATTGCATCTATACCTACATGATCTTTCAGTAGGAAAAACCTGTTGTTCATCATTAGTCCTTGTAGAATTTTAGCAGTTGTAAGTTTTAGGGCAGTATCCCAAGTTGATACCTCTCTAGTTTTCTGGCTTTCTCCTTTTTCCGGCATTTTATTGTGTTTTATGATTTTGTTAATTAATGTTGTTAATTGTTCTGTCATTGCTGCTCCACAATATTTCAGTAATTCGTTTGGTATTCCATCATTATCTGCAGATTTTCTGTTCTTCAGCTTTTGTAGTGTTTTCGAACTTCCTGTGTACATATATTAACATCTTCATTTGTGGTAATTTGTGGTGTTTCCGGTTCTAGCATCATTTGTTCTTCCTCTGCATAGAGCTTTTTTAGATAGTCAATCCATGTATCCTTTTCTATGTGTTTTGGTTCTATTAGTTCCTTTACCTCCGTTCTTTGACCTCTTATAAAACGCCATATTTTCTTTTGGAGACTATAAAAATCATGTTCCATTTCTTTCGAAAAACGTTCCCAGTGATAATTTTTTATTCTTCTTAAGAGTGAATGTGTTTCGTTTCTTATTGCCTTATAATTATCGTATGCCTCTTGTGTCTTAGTTGACATGTATTTTAGGTAAGCTTTTTTCTTCTCTTAACATTTTTCCTTCACTTCTGTACAAAACCGTGGAGTTCTTCGCCTTGGAAGCGATTTATTTTTGTTACTGTTTCTTTCACCAAGAACTTCCTTGTCTGATGTTAAGATATTAGACTTAATTTTTGCCCAGCTTTCTTCGACTCCATCATTTTCTGTTATATACATGTTTCTGCTTCTTTCCGTTATTCTTTTTTGGTATAGGTATTTTGTGGAGTCGTCCTGTAAGCTTTCGACTTTAATCTTGGTGGTGTATTCTGCTGTTTTGATATCACATATTATGTGTTTTCATTCTGATTTTGCACAATACCAATTTATGATCACTTCCTATTTCTGCTGATGTTAGTGCTCTTATATATAAGATTATCTATTCGACAGACTATAGCCTATCATAGGTCTTTATCCTGTATTTATTTACAGGATTACAAAAACTACATCTACCATAATTGATTATATTGTCTCCGATTTCTCACCCCTTGATGTCTGCTCTACAGTTATTAATGCGGAACTATCGGATCATGAAGCAGTATATACGAAATTTAACATTTTCAGCAAACCCTCCTCGAAAACCCGACGTTTAGGTAGGATTTTTTCCGCTCGGAATTTTCATAAATTCCAAAATTTATGTTTAACTTCTGACTGGCATTTTCCTTCTACGGACGTGGACTATAATTTCAGTTATTTTTTGGAGAAGCTTGTCTGTATCTTCAATAAGGCATTTCCTTTAATTACGATTAAGCCAAAACGTCGCAAACCCTGAACTACCAAAGGTATCCGCATATCAGCAAAAAATATGCGTTCACTACTTTATATCAAGAAATTTACTACCAACGTCTCTGTCACTCAATATATCACCAATTACAGAGTCACATACCTAAAACTCATCAAATCAGCTAAAATAGCCTACTATCAAAATCGTCTGGGAAGCTCCAAAAGTGTTGCAAAAGAAACTTGGTCCACAATAAACGATCTTCGAAATAAAACCCACGCAGCTCAAACATTTGCCCTTCCAAACCCTGAAAATCTAAACGAATACTTCATTAACGTGAGTAAAAATATAACATCAACTATTCAGTCTCAACAAGATCCCATTTCCTATCTCCCTAATTCAGAAATTGTCTCGAATTCATTCTTTATAAGACCAATATATAAATCTGAATTGATCCAAACGATCAATAGTATCAAAAGCAAATCATCTTGTAGTACTGATGGACTATCCATAAAAATCTTCTCAAATCTCACAGATAATGTATTAGAACTCCTCGTGTCACTAATTAATGATTCCTTTAAAAACGGTAAATTTCCAGAGTGCCTAAAGACAGCCATTATTATTCCTCTTCATAAAGGCGGCGAAAAATCTAATGCCTGCAACTATAGACCTATTGCCCTACTACCGGTACTCTCCAAAATTATTGAGAGGCTCATAAAAACCCGACTTATGTCCTTTCTCTTTGATAACAATATTTTATCACAAAATCAGTTCGGCTTCTTAACTAATAAATGTACAACTGATGCCATGTTTTCTGTACTTCACGAGGTTTACCAAGCACTAAACAATAATCTTTATACTGCCACAGTTTTCTGTGACTATTCCAAAGCTTTTGATTGTGTAAATCACAACATTTTGATTAAAAAACTTAATTTATATGGAATTCGAAGTATTTCTTTGAATTGGTTCAAATCTTACTTAGATAATAGCAAACAACTGGTTAGAGCAAATGATACTGACTCTAGTCTCAAAAACATTGTATGTGGAGTAACACAAGGTTCAGTATTGGGTCCTCTACTTTTCCTTATATTTATAAATGACATCACTAATTTAAAAATCGATGGAAAATTTTTTCTTTTTGCTGATGATACCAGTATCACTTGGAGCAACTCAACTATTGCAACTCTTCGTGTAACTATAACTTCTGATCTTCTTACGATAAAAACCTGGTCTGACTCTAATTTACTCTCCTTTAACGTGGATAAAACGGTAGCATTATCATATAAAGGTGCTCTTCAACCCCTGCTTGTGAATAGCAGCCAGATCTCTACCGTTGATTCTGTAAAATTTCTTGGTATTCTTTTAGACAGCAACCTCAAATGGTCCCTTCATATCGATTTGTTAAGTAAGAAACTCGCCTCAGCCTGCTATGCCATAAGATCTGTTTCGAAGGAACTCAATTTAGCATCTTCTAAAATAACATATTTTTCTTTATTCGAGTCTCACCTTCGATATGGTCTTCCTTTTTGGGGTCTAGTACAGCTGCCCAATTTGATGTTATTTTTAAATTACAAAAAAGAGCAATAAGATATCTGTTTGGCCTCAGAAGAACAACCTATTGCAGAAGTTACTTTAAAGATCACGAAATTTTAACCCTTCCATCTTTGTATATTTTAGAAACTGTTTGCTTAATTCGTAAACACATGCATGTCTTTCCAGCAAGGCCTCATCATGACTACTCCACCAGAAATTCAACTTTTGATGTCTATTTACCGATCCCGTCTTCTGAGTTAGTAAAGAAATCTATATTATATTCCGCAAAAAAACTATACAACCATCTCCCTTTACAACTCAAATCTGCAACATCCTTTCTCAAGTTCCTTAAAATGACAAAAGCTCATTTATCTAAAAGACCATATTATTCAGTAGAAGAGTTTCTTAATGACTAACTAAGAAATCACAGTAATGTACAAGTAACTAAAGTGTATTTATCTATATTTGGGTGTCACATACAGCAGCTTAAACTTATTAGTTCCTTTGTTTGTGTTTTATTATATTATGTTGTATGTTCAATTTTGCAATTTATAGTAATTTTGCAATATATTGGTTTTTGTTTTTTTACTTCACTTTTTTAACTTGTTTATATTTTTTTTATTGACGATTTATCTAATTTTATAAAATTGTATTTGTTATTGTTATGTATATCTTTTTCGTGACTCTTTGTTAAGCTTTGTCCATAAAATTGTATAATTTTCAGTGACAATAAAGCATATTTCTATTCTATTCTATTCTATTTGTATTGTTCTTTGAGAGAGAAAATGTATTGAAGCTATTTCCTTGTTAGTCCATCTGTTTTGAGATGGACGTTGAGAGGTGACTCAAATTTTTTTGCAGAAATTGCTTGAAAATAACTCAAATAATAATATTTGAGTTATCCTCCCTCTCAAAAAGGTCCGGAACATTGTTTAAATAATCAAAATGTCAAAATATGAAGGAAAAATTCGATTTTTTTATTGGTTTTTTGATTATAACTTTAAAACTATTCATTTCTGAGAAAAGTTGTACTGACATAAAAGTTGCGTAATTAAATTTCCTACAATATACAATTGGTTAAAAGTTTAAAAAATAGTCACCCTTGTTGCAAAATAGCAATAATTGCGAAAAAAACATACAAAAACAAGTATTCGCATTTTACGTTTTTCAACCATTTATGCTAAACTTAGGAACTTTATATTTTACCCAGAAAAACTTTATGATATAGTAAAACAACACTGTAAATTTCATTAAGATCGGTTTAATAGATTTTGCAAAATAAATTTTGCAATCCAGCTTTCGCAAAAAAAATTCATTTTTTTTAAATGTTGCAGGACTGAAAATAAAGCAGATAGGAAGTTGAATTTTTTTTTGCTTATAGAAATGTACTGTACCTTTCATTTGCAATTTGCACAATTAAAATCGATTAATCACCACGGCGTCAGGAAATTTTTTAAATAAACATTAATTTTTGGTGCTACGCGCAGGACAGCGGTGGTCGATTCACACAAGTTGATTTCCACCAAAATTTCTTCCAATCTTTATCTAATATATTATTTTCTTACTCTATATTTTGTTGTATTTTAATATTTTAATTCCACAAAAATCAAACTAATTTTATTATTGTTTGTGAAATATTGTTTAAACAATTGCATATGTTTAAAAATAATAAACTTTTATTCTCTAAGTTAAAATATATGAATAAAGAAAGTTTTTGCTAAAAAAAGTGTTATTTAAAAGGATAGAGTATGTGTCTTTATTTTGCATTAAACAAATTTATTTATTTATATCGAAATGTAATAAAAACTAAAATGTATCAATCATTATCAAAGGTCATTGGAATGACCAATCAGATCAAACTATCCGCTGTCCTGCGCGTAGCACCAATAATTAATGTTTATTTAAAAAAATTCCTGCCGCCGTGGTAGTTAATCGATTTTAGTATTGCAAATTGCAAATGAAAGGTACAGTACACTTCTATAAGCAAAAAAAACTTATCTGCTTTATTTTCAGTCCTGTAACATTTTGAAAACTGAATTTTTTTGCGAAAGCTGGATTTCAAAATTCATTTTGCAAAATCTATTGAACCGATCTTAATGAAATTTACAGTATTGTTTTACTGTATCATAAAGTTTTTCTGGGTGAAATATGAAGGTCCTAAGTGTAGCATAAATGGTAGAAAAGCGTAAAATGCGAATACTTGTTTTTGTGTGGTTTTTTCGAAATTATTGCTATTTTGCAACAAGGGTGACTATTTTTTAAATTTTTAACCAATTCCATATTGTAGAAAATTTAATTATGCAACTTTTATGTCAGTACAGCTTTTCTCGGAAATGAATACTTTTAAAGTTATAATCAAAAAACGAAGAAAAAAACCGAATTTTTCCTTCATTTTTTGACATTTTGATTATTTAAACAATGTTCCGGACCTTTTTGAGAGGGAAGATAACTCAAATATTATTATTTGAGTTATTTTCAAGCAATTTCTGCAAAAAAATTTGAGTCACCTCTCAACGTCCAAATGTACTAATATTTTTACAGATGCGCCCTGGTCTATATGGCATTTTTGTAATCAACTATTCTAAATTGGAAATAAGCCACAATTTAACTAAAAACTTATTTTATTAACGTTTCGAGTTCCAAATCGGATGTCGTTATCAAAATACAAAATATTAATAAATTAAACAAAAATGTTGTTGCTTAGTAAAAAATTCTTCTAATAATTTATTTAGTCTGACTCATTTATATCGGCAATTCAGACATATAGTATACATTTTAAAGTAGAAGACTTTATTTAGGCAATATCACCTTAAAGTCGTCTACTTTAAAATGTATAATTATGTCTGAATTGCCGATATAAATGAGTCAGAATAAATAAATTATTAGAATAAATGTTTACTAAGCAACAACATTTTTGTTTAATTTATTAATAGTTTGTATTTTGACAACGACATCCGATTTGGACGTCGAAACGTTAATAAAATTATGTTTTTAGTTAAATTGTAGCTTATTTCCCATTTAGAATAGTTGATTGGAAAACTTTATTGTTAATACGTATTTCATTTATGCTGCAGAGGTGCCGCACCTCTAGAAGGTCTCCGTTTTCATTTCTGATATTTTCATTAGATCGCTGTTTTATTCCCGGAACTGTGTCATTGCCCACACGGGCATTAAAATCACCCATAATCTCGTTTATTACAGTCCGAAGGTGTTCACAGAAGTTTTATCTTATGGTGGCATTTCTGTTGTTCTCAGGCGCATAGATCGCTATCACATTCAGAGGTTTGACATCCAGTTTGACTTTTACGGCAAATATTGGTTGCGTTCGGACTACCACAGCGGCTGACTGTCAGCAGAAATCGGCTGAGTGGTTGTATCCAGCGCTGATAGGGAAAGCTTAGTAAATGTCTCAGCGGCTGACTTCCAGCGGTGTCATCTAAACGCTACCGCTTACTCAGCTGTCCAGCCGCTTGGTGGTCCGAAAACACCCATTTTTTCGGAGATATATCGGTATTCTTGTACTTGGTGTAAAAATTTTATGTGGGCTAGCAGTGCGACTCCTTCTTTGGCTCTCGTTTCTTTTGCAACACCACTGTGATTTCCTGCTATCTTGTGTTTAGAAACTTCACATTCCAAGTACCGATGCGAAGTATATTTCTCGTTTTCCATAAATTTGTTGTGCTCTTTCTCACGTTGGTTGTCGCAATGAAATCGTTCCTGTTCCGAGGCATAGTCCGGTTTCTATGAACTGTATGGTTTTAAAGTCTATCAGTAGGGTGCTAACCTGGCTGTAGACCACCTCCTCCTTTATCCGGGCTTTGGACCGGCAACAATTCTGTCGAGCTACTCGATCCACCAAAGAAAACTGCAGGCGGAGTTTTGATGAATGTTCTTCTTCTTCTACTTCTATTTATGAAGACATGACTCTGTCTGTTTTTCAATGTGCCTCCAGTAAATTGTCATTCGGCTTATGTGGTCGTTCCATTCTACTCTTCTGTTTTTCAATCAGTTATTAGTGTTGTCCACCTTGCATCTCCGTCGTATATGTGCACTTCTAGCTCTATCACACAGTGTCTTACCATCGATTTTGCGCAGTGCTTTCATCTCTGCTGTTTCTAGCATTATTTTTGTTCTTTCTGTATCAGGTCGTGTTTCTGCCGAGTATGACATTATTGGTCTGATGACTGTTTTGTAAATTCTGCCTTTCACTTCGTTTCCGATGTTTTTATTTCTCCATATTGTTTCATTCAGGCAACCTGCGGCTGTTTTTGCTTTATTCACCTGATCTTCCACTTCTGTTTCGAGCTTTCCGTTGCTAGATAGTGTGATGCCTAGATATTTAAACTCCATGACTTGTGCTATTATTTGATCCTCCAGCTCTACTTTACACCTTATTAGATCTGCTGTTATAACCATGCATTTAGTCTTTTTTGAGGAAATTAACATGTTAAATTTTCTAGCGGTTATATTAAATTGGTGCAGCATACGTTGTAAATCATCTTCACTTTGAGAGATTAGTATTGCGTCGTTTGCATAGCAGATTATTTTAAGTTGTTTTTCTCCCATTTGGTATCCATGTTTTGTTCTTTTTTTTATTATTTCATCCATGATCAGGATGAACAATAGAGGACTCAGGAAACCTCCCTGTCTTATTCCATTGCTAGCTTCAATTGGGTCAGTTAGTTCTTCATATACTTTTACTTTTATTGTGTTGTTCTGGTAGATATTTTCGATCGTTTTAATTATTCCTAGAGGTACCTGTCTTGCGTATAATAAATGGATAACGTCCTTTAATTTGACCCTGTCAAATGCCTTCTTAAGGTCCACGAAACATAAGTTTATGTTTATTAAAACTTATGTTTCGTGGACGATGAATGTTAAAAGGTGAAACCAATGTTGGATTTAAAAAACGTGTAAAAGCATAATTTCACATTGGCAGTAACAGCGACAGTGATCTCCATCTTCAAAGGCTACTAGGCCGACACTGAACAATGCAGCGCGGCGAAAGTGCTGGGGAAAGAGAGAGGTAGAGTTGATGTGTAAGGCAGTATTGCCATATTTCTCTTAGCAAGTGGTACTCTTTCCCAGCGATATAGGGAACCTTATTTTGCGAATGACCCCTAGTATCAAAGGTTCCATTAATACTTACTTAACGGTAGGAAAATCCGGATGAGGATCTCTCTGTTCGGGAACCACCACAAACTTGGCATTTACAATTTCAAACACTTTTTTAATATACTCGTACGCCACCCCATGCATCGGTGTGTACGTAAACGTCAAATTCATTTTTCTATTCAACTCCTTACATTCTTCCGAATTGTCCCTGTCGATTACGTTCATGTAACGGCAAAATACGTCGCTTCTGGGGTCCGATATTAGAGGACTGCTGCTTATTATCGAGGTGTCCCAAGAGCTTTCCAAGGGTTGTAGATTCTGTAAAATTGAATTTTGGATGTGTTCGTCCACGGGGGAGACTATTTGCGCGCCGTTTGAACCATACACCTACGGCACAAAATGTAGGTCACATAAGAATTTTACGACCAATTCAGTTGTTGATATTTTAGAAAATAAAACGTACAGCTGTTTCCTAAAAAACTGATACGACTATTAGTAAGATTTCATCATTTTGAGCAGGGTATTTGATTGGTCTGACATTATATTATATTTATTACGACAGACAAATACTAAAATAAACAAACAACTGATTACATAAGTTAGTTCATAAATTGTAATAATTATTAAGGTCTAAATTTTGATATTATTTTGAATTCCTGCACTTTATAAAGAGTATACCTACCTATAAATGATGGTTTTTATATAAAATAGAGTTGTTGTTATTATTTTTTGAGGTTGAACAGAATAAGTTATCTGACAAATTTTAAGATTGGGCAATGAAAGTGACAGTACGTAAATAATAAGTATTTATCCTTCAAAATACACTGCTCAATTTTCTACAAAATGCGCTTTAAGAGTCGTATCAGTTTTTTTAGGAACAAGCTGTACGTTTTCGGAGTAAATATGGAAAAAAAAGTATTTTAAAAGCAATAAAAACTTCATTTAAAAAATTAATATTAGCCCAGTAAATGAACGGGAAATACGGCTATACCGTGTAATTTTCAGTGTCAACTCAGAATTGCATGAAAATTTTAATTTGGTATCTACTTACCCCTCTTACTTCAAAGTTGAATTTGTGCCGTTCGTTGCTTTTACTTGGGGGTGACAGTCACACCTTCTCGGGGGTGAAAAAACGAGCGTTTAAAATAAGTCCGAAAATAGATAAATTGACTAATTCTAAGCAACTTTTGTTCTATAAAGTTTGTTTTGTAAGTAAATACTTTTGGAGTTATTTGCGATTGAAAATGTTTATTTTTCGACAAAAAAATCACGTTTTCAGGCGGTTTTTCGGAAGTAACTCAAAAAGTAAATATTTTATCGAAAAAAATATCTTTAACAAAAATGTATCCTAGGGAAAAACGAAAAGAGTTGTAGCTCATGAAAAATACTGTTTTATTCGTCAAATTCCAAATCGATTATTTCAACGTGAAATAAATAAAAAAAAAGATGCACTTTTCGGGAGAACCCCATTTGAACTTTTTTGGAGTGTTTAGAAAAAGCTTTATTTTAATTGTTCATAAAAGTTTCTAGAATTAAAAATAAGTGAGTCAAGCTCAAAATAAAGTTGGCCCTTTTTTGGTAAAAAAATCATGCAACTCTCCCGGTGTTTAGTGAATGAAATTAATCGTTACCGATTGACAAATAATTTACTTTACTTATCTATTTTTATATGAACTGTAAGTTTCATCGGTTTAAAGTGGTCATTTTTGAAAGGGTTATTTTTGAAAGGGCCTGAACCAGTCACTAATGACGAGTGCATGCAAACTTTGAACAGCCATGTCTCAACCAATTTTTGTCTTACAGAAAAACGCAATGAAACTATCATATTTATAACAGCAAAGACTAAGTACATTTTTTACTGCTTATGTTTTTTCGTATCACTAATACTTTTTAAGTTATTTTGAAAAAAGTGAATTATTTCAAAATTACTAGAAAAATTTTTTATAATAAAAACAATTTTTTTTTTCAAAAATAAGCACTTTAAAACGGTCAAACTTTCAGATTATATAAACAATATAAATATATTTAAAGTAAATGGTAAAGCGGTAACGATAAATTTTATTTAGGGTGCTAAATAGAGGGAGATTTTCACGATTTTTTTTTTAATAAAAAAAGGGGCCAAATTTTTCAGCATAACGCGTTTATTTTTAGTGCTAAAAACTTGTGTAAAAAAAAATAAAAATAAACCTTTTTTTAAACACTCTTTAAACCCCTTAAAAAAAAAGTTTTCCCAAAAATTGCTTAATTTTTCGATGATTTCACGTTGAAATATTCTATTTGGAATTAGACGAATAAGAACGTATTTTAAACGAACTACAACTTTGCTTTTACTCGGTTTATAGACTTTACTAATACACCATGTTTTTTTACTTTTATAAGCTACATTTTTGCTAAGGATATTTTTTTCGTTAAAATATTTACTTTTTGAGTTATTTGCGAAAAACCGTCTGAAAACGTAGTTTTTGTCGAAAAGTAAACATTTTCAATCGCAAATAACCCGAAAAGTATTAACTTACATAAACAACTCTATAGAACGAAAGTTTCTTATAATCAGTCAATTTATCCATTTCCGGACTTATTTCAAACACGCCTTTTTTAACCCCCGAGGAGGGGTGACTGTCACCCACCAAGTAAAAGCCAACGGCACAAAAACTTTAAAGTGAAGGGTAAGAAATGTTCATGCAATTCGGAATTGTCCTGAAAATTATACTCCAAAACGGTCATTTACTGGGCTATATAGTCAACACTCAACTACTACTTTTTCTTCATGTTTCAACTACCATATAATAATAGCGGAGCCCAAGCGGGGATTTTTGCAGTTACTCGAGCGCGTCAGATTATTACATGGGGAGAAACCTTGTACCCTGAAAATGTACCTCTACCATATATTGGCTCTTAATGCAGGGGAGTTCATTAAGGGGGGGGGGGTGAAAAAATCTATCCTTAGAAAAACTCGAAATTGTCAGATTAAGATTAGTACATTAAAATGTTACATTTTTTAAGCCATATCTTGTAATTGTTAGAGGAGTCAATTTTATTTCTTTAATGTGTAGGAGGGATCAGTAGAAGCTTAAGTTCAAGTTTTTGGGGGTCGCCACCCTTGTCATCCGGCCGCCATCTTGGAAATGGGGTGCAAAGGGGTTTCGCGCTATATCTCGTAAACTACCAACCCTACGGAAAATCTAATACAAACATAAAATGTGGCAAATTAAATTTTCTACAATTTTGTTTGTATTACTTTTTATCGTCAAGTGACCAACAAAAAAGATATAAACAAAAATATGTAAATTTTTTTAACAAGTTTCCTTTTGGAGGTTATAACTTTTTTTCAGTTCATTTTAAAATGAAATAACATTATAGCAATTTTGTAGATGGTTTTTCAGCGAACAATTTCCAATATAAAGTTGTTTAATTCTATGTATTTATATAAGTTTTACAGCGCTCCAAACTGGTCAAGATTCTCGAATGCTCATAGGGATACAATAAAAACAAAAGTTAGGCTTACTTTTCTATCTATATATATTTTTTATTTGTACAATTTATTATGATTTTAACATTCCTATGCTATTATTATTCTGTTTTTGACCTTCCTCCCCACTATAAAACTTATAACCCTAAGCATATATAGAAAAGGCTCAAGAAGTTGTTTGAGGACAAATTCGCCGGTTCAGAAGAAGAATGACAACCGCAAAATGAAAAATTCTTAAGAAGAGCAAAAAACGATTTTTGATATCAAAATTATAAAGTATGATAAAAATTAGCCATTCACCACACCGTGGTCAGGATCTCGAGATATAAGCGTTTTTTGGGGTGTGCCGCTTGTCTATGAAGTAACATTTTTTCCTATTGTATATTTTGACTTAAAATTTTCCAAAAAACTTCTTCATGAATTATATTTTATTGTTGTGTTGGTTAACATTATAAACTAATAAGTTTGTCACTCAACTTTTTTAAGTAAACATGAAACTAACGAAATATGATGACAAAATGTTTAAAAACTAACAACTCTTTTTTTAATGTGTTTAACCATTTTGGACAAATTTCATTGTTATCTACATACTTCAGAGATGACACAGTAAAATTTTCAACAGGAAATATTTACAGCGACCAAAGATACAGCGAGGTAAATTTGAAAAACCATCAAAATTGATTTTTGGCATTTTTGTATAAAATTTGATTTTTGAACATGTTCCACCAACTCTAGATAAAAATAAACTTCATATTCGGATTCAGCGACCTCGAAAACATAAAAATAGACCAAAATTGGTCATTCACCTTAAATTTGATTTTCGTGGTCGGCATAACAGTTGATGCCGCTCGCCTAATATTTAGATAAAATAATATTGTTTTCATTGTATTCCTATGAGAATTCGAGAATCTGGTCAAGTTTGGAGAGCTGTAAAACCTAGATAATAAATAAAATTAAACAACTTTATAGTGAAAATTGTTCATTGAAAAATCCTTTACAGAATCGCTATGATGTTATTTTATTGTGAAATGAACGGAAAAAAAGTTACAACTTCCAAAAGGAAACTTCTTACAAAATTTTCTCTTATTTTTTTTTATAACTTTTTTGTTAGTCACTTTACGATAAAAAGTAACAGATATAAAATTGTAGAAAACTTTATTTTCTACATTTTATGTGTAATTAAATTTTCTGTAGGATTGCTAGTTTAGGAGATACAGCGCGAAAGCCCTTTGCACCCCTTTTTCCAATATGGCGGCCGGGGGACAAGGGTGGCGACCCCAAAAACTTGAACTTAGGCTTCTACTGAACCCCCCTACACACTAAAAAAATAAAATTGACTCCTCTAAGAAATGCAACCCTAAATGTAACATTTCAATGGACTAGATTAGATAAGGCAAGTTACGTACATGCAAATAGTCAAGGAAATGAAGCTGGAAAAATGGCAAAACCTCGCAATTTTTTCGTCCAGCATCGATTTGTACAAAAATTTGGGATCAGGCTCATTTCACCCTCTAGTTCATTTTCTATATTGAGCCGTTGTACGCTTTTGGTTTTTTGAGGGTGAAAACCACCCCTAATTGTAAAAAATTATAAAATAACATTTTAAACTTTAATATTGTCAACATTTGCTTCTTATTAATTACATAATGATTGTTTTGTGCTTTAAGATATAATATCACAATATTTCAACCCTTAAAACCACCCTTGTTGGAGCTATATATGAAAAGTTTACTTATCCTAAAAGAATAATTTCGGTTTGCACCAATTTACATAAAAATTTGGGGTTAGGATCATCTTACCCTGTACTTCATATTCTATATCATGCTCAAGGGCGTTGATTATTTTTAGGGGTGTAAACTACCCTTATTGTCAAAAATTATATAAAAACATTGTAAAATTTAATATAAGTAAAATTTGACTGGTTAAATAATGATTGTTTTTATGCTTTAGGATATAATATCATAATATTTCAACCCTTAAAAACCACCCTTAATAACACTGCAATTTTTATAAGTAGACAATTTAATAGATCTATACAGAAAAAAAAGTAGAATTAAAGAATTACAAAAACATTTATTTACATAAAAATACGAATTTACAAATATATAAAAATACACATACAAATAGTTTTTTAGTCATCCAGTATACGAACCGGCTCGGTGGTATTATATAGGTACATTGAAAATGCTCTATAAGGGGACTATTCGAATTTTTCGAAAAAAAAAAATTAGTTTTATAAACATAGCTCCTTCATTTTTGGCGACAAAAAGTTTTTTCAATAATGGTTTTGTAGGATTTTTAAGGAGTAATAAGACTGTGTAAATTAAATTCCGTAAGATACCTTAATTTTTAATTGAGGTGGGTTTAAAGGGCTCGAATAAGGGGATGTTTGCTCGTAAATAGATGTTTTAAACAGCTATATCTCGCTAACTGTTCACTGTAATGAAAATCTATGCATAAGGAAATTTTAGATATTAAAAAAGATACAATTTAGTAGTCTATCATTTTTTTCGTATCTCCAGTATTTTCGGAGATATTTTGAAGAAAATGATAAAAAATGCAAAATTGTAAAAAATCAATTTTTCTTTAAACTCCAATTTTTCTAAAATTAGGCCTTTTAAATAGGTCAAGCTTCTTGGGTGTATTGATAATATTAATATAAAAGGAATTATAGAAAGGTGAAGACCAATTTTTAGTTACAAGGGTGGGTAGGGGGTTGTTTTCACTGTTTTTTTCGTAGAGAAAAATAGGTACCGACTTTTTTTTTGATCATAAGTTGCTCAATTTTTATGCTAGAAACTTTTTATTATTTTTTTTAAGATCTTATTGTATGGTTGAAAAGACATCATGTAAGTTTTCCTGGAGAAATGCAAAGTTTCCCCGGTATTTGGCTTTGATTATTTGAAATTATGCATTTGACGAAAAAAGCTAACCTTTAACATGCCGTATCTCGGTTTGTATTGGTCGTAAAAATATTATAGAAAAACAGTTTCGTTTGCGTTACTAAAAGATACAATTTTGATATCTACAGTTTTTTTGATTAAATGCATATTTTTCGAGTTATTCTCAAAAAAACCCTCTAAAAAAGTCGATTTTTCCGTCGAAAAACTGTTACTTTCAACCACGAATAACTCGAAAAATATTAGTTTTACGACGAAAATGTAAAACACATTTTTTTCTTAAAATTACTTTTTACATCGATTTACATGTAATAGAAAATTCGTTAAAATGTAATAGAAAATTTCCACCCCCGAGATGGGGTGGCAACTACCCCCAAGGTTTTAGCGTACAGCAGCATGATATAGAAAATGATCCTTGGACTATTCCCTACCTTCTTTGAAAATTTCAAGTAAATCCATGCTGGACGAAAAAATTGCGAGCCAAAATGCTTCATTTCCTCGACTAAAAACAGTGTATACTAGTATACTTAAAAAATCTGACGATTTGAGCGAGGCGTAAGGAAATGGGTGAGTCTCAAAGTTTCAGAAGAAAAAAGCGAAATAAATGACAGATCGAAAAACTGAAAAATAAACTTATTCAGTATTTTTGAAAAATCTATCGAATGGCACCAAACACAACACTACTTTAAAATCTTAAATGGGAGCCCCCATTTTTATTGCAGATTTGGATTGCTTACGTAAAAATAAGTAACTTTTATTCGAGACATTTTCTCTAATTATGGATAGATGGCGCTATAATCTAAAAAACGATTGTTGGAAATGGAAAATTAAATTAAAAATGGAAAGTCCCCACTAAAATGGAAAACTTTACTTAACTTTTTTTGGTTTTAGGACCTACGCGTCACAACCCAATAGGTCCCCAAAACGCTCGAGTGACTGCATATTTAGCATACTTTGCTCCCCTACCAAAATAGACCAGTCAAATATAATTTTCATCGATATAAAGCATTTTGTATAGGGTTTCAGATTGTCAAAATTACCAAAAAATGAGTTTTTTGCATATCTCCAAAAAGTTGTTCTCCTAGAAGTTTTTTGATTAACTATTTAGATAGGAAATAAGCCACAATTAAATTGAAAAAATAATTTTATTAACGTTTCGACGCCCAAATCGGGTGTCGTTGTCAAAATACAAAATACTACTGAAGAAGTATTTTTAGTATTTATTATTATATGTATTTATTTATATATTTACTATTTATTACTATAGAAGTTTTTTCTTCTTGAAAGAAACTCCTCGCATTTCTGACAAAAGCCTTTAACCTGACGCTCAGATGAACTAAGTGGGCAAGCAAGCAAGCAATTTGATTCAACCCGACCTGTGGGAGATGTCCACCCTATCTAAAAAGTACATTCGGGTGTAACAATTCATTGGGGCGAGGTGTTTTGACCCGAGTAAAAACAGGGATCACCCCACCTCGCTCCAATGCCCCAGGTCATCCCCCCCCCCCATAGCACGCTGAAGCGCGATGGGGGCACAACTATCAGCCAAATGCTCTTCACAATGGACTCCTGGGTATTAAGATTCCAATGTGGTGCCATAATCGAATTCAAAACTATTCCAGCCTGAAGCGCTCTATGCCTTAATCTTCTAATTACTTATCCGCGGAACTAAAATTGCTTGCTTGGGCCCCAAGTCATTGTACCAAGCCCCACTGAGCTCAGTCCAATGGCTTGGTGCTCAAGTATTTTTTGTTTTTTATGTTTTTTTTGTTTTTTTTTTTGGTGGCTTGCGCCTTTTTTTTGTTTTTTATATTTTTTTGGTGGCTTGCGCCTTTTCTTCTATTTTCTTAAGGGCTGAATTTACCTGATCGTGATGTTAGACCTACGCTTGTGATTTCGTGTTTCTTCGGCAGTTGGTGTTTCGAGCTACGAACTATCTACTATTTTTTTTGTTTTACTTCTTTATCACTTTACTTTCACTTTATGTTTCTCTTTATTTTCTTTACTTTATTCCACTATTTGCTGTTTAGGACGTTTGTGCTTCCATCGGTGGAAAGCGTCATACCCTAGCATCTCTCGCAGTATGGGGCTTGGGTGGTGTTCCAGCTCCGCGAATTTGATCCTTGCCTTGTCTGTCATCATTTCGGTGACTCTCACCTGTTGTAGTTCTCTGAACAGGAATCGTTCTGCGACGTACCTCGGGACTTTGGCTGCTTCTCTTAGGCTGCTGTTGTGTGCCGCTTGAATCTTCTTTTTGTGTGTTTTGCATACATGCCCCCATGCGAGAGATGCGTATGTTAATACCGGTAATACTATGCTGTTTATTAATCTTAACCTCGTTTGAACTGAGTGAGAATTGAGGGTATGTATGTTTAACAGTAAATGGTTGAATTCAATTAGTTACCACTATAAAAATCCTGGATTACCCGATAATAGTATAAAAGGCCCGGTTTCAGGTAAAATTTAAATATGTTTTCTGGTAAAATTTCTTTGCTTTATTATGGGAGTACCGTCTAGTCAGTGTTAATCTAACTCTGTCTACCTCGGTTGCTTATCGCCCCGGGTGGGTCTTAACAATGAGCCAGGTCAGATAAATTTAATAATATTTACGACCGCACTAATTGAACTCAACCATTTACTGTTGAACAAACCATACTTCGACAATCCCAGCACCTGGCGAAACGCTAGACCGCCGACCTCTTTAAGATCTCAACCGGGAATAATATTTATTTCTCACTATCCCTGCTCTCCTGATTTCGCAAAATAAACAACAATTCAAGTCAAGTTTTCAACTTAATAAAATATAAAATAACAATAAATTAAAAACTTTATTGGGACCATTCTGGTGACACCTCCCAGGCTTCTAAAAATGCAAGCCAATCGGATGCTGGAGCAAAAGAAGATGAGGGAATTCTATAATTTTCAATTCACATTCCATCTGTCCATCGCGGAAAAATTTTAACGAAAATGGAACCCTACATACTCAGATAGGAGTAATACTAATAGAAATAAAAATGAATAACCATTTTCATCTCGTTGCAACACGAAGCCAAAGCCGTCCTATACTTCAGTTCGTTTAGAGAGCGCAACAAGCACTGTGACGGAACGGTTTTAAAACTCATTAGTTTTTCATCAGAGAATGCATAATGTTGCTATCTCTAAACCAAACTGAAATAATCCAGACGACTAGCCTCGAATAGCAACTAACGAAATGGCCTGGGTGTCATAGCGACATCTGCTAGATACAAGTCAAAGTTTTCAACTCAATAAAATCTAAAATAATAATAAAAAAATTAAAAACCTTATTGGGACCATTTTCTGGTTACACCTCCGTGGCTTCTAAAAATGCAAGCCAATCGGATGCTGGAACGAAAGAGGTAGAGGGAATTTTATAATTGGCAATTCACATCCCATCTGCCCAACGTGGAAAAAATCCAACGAAAATGGAACCCGACATACTCAGATAGGAGTAGTATTAATAGAAATAAAAACGAATAACCACTTTCATCTCGTTGCAACACTGCAAGAAGAAGAAAGATGAGATTTACAGAGAAATCGATTTAATAAAGACACAGTTACCTAAGACAAATTGGTTGTGTAAATAAATAACTGGATGTGTATTACATTCGAAGAGACACTAAAGTGTTTTTCTTCGAAGGTTTTGAGATGTTATTCGAATGATTATGAATAGACTTAGGCAAATATGCAAATTGCATATTTTGCATATTATGCATAAAATATGCAAAAATGTCAAATTTTGCATATTTCTTTAAAAGTATGCATAAAGTGCATATAACTTGAAATTTTAGTTGTATAGATGTTCATCAAAGAAATCAAGAGCTTGGAAATCCGAATATTTAATTTTGTTTCAATATCTCTAGATATTTATTGTAGTTTTGTCCTTGAATAAGGGTTCCAAAATCTGCTAGTTTATACCTCTAGGTAAAATCTTTTATTGGGATGGTCAGTTTTAGAAATCAATTATGTTGTAAAATTGGAACCGGTAACACCTGTCTTTGTAATAATATTGTGAAGTGCAATTTGAAACTACCGAAAATAAACACTGCTTCAAACTTGGATAAAACCTACATCTACGGATAAGGATAAAGTTTACTGCTCAATTTATGGTAAAACTGGAAGTACTACATAATTTGTGTGTTACATTATTTTATACGAGAATGTTTTCTAATATGTGCTGACACAAGAGAAGTTTGCAATAAATCGATATATTTTTTATTTTCTCAGGCATTCTTTAAATTTCTTGTGATGAAATAATAGGATCTAAAAAATTCAAATCATTCAATAATGTACTGAAAATTCGCTTAATATTGTTTTCTCGTACAATAACATTTAGTTGTGTGCTTAGATTTAGGCTCGTAGTATTTTTTGTTAGATAAACAAACAAAAACAAAGAATCTCCTGAACATATTTGGGGGACCTTCCTGCTCTCACAGTCATATTATCTTGATATTTTCAAGATTCCTGATTTTAATTGTTATGAAAATAGTTACCAGGTCCTTTCTGAAGTACTTAGTTCAAGTAGGTACTAGGATGGACACTCTTAGGAACAATTTAATGTGAAAGCAAAGATTACCGTAAATTTGAAAAATGCCCCAGTACATCGGTTGATGTAGAAATAAGTTTTTTCATTTAAAAAATATATTGTAATATGTACCTACTCAGAAGCCATAAGTTTTTGTTAAAAAAATTTAAACAGCATTTAATCATTTAGTGTTAGCACAATTCGAAGTAATATCATTTATTTGTAAAAATACTTAAATAGTTAAATACTATAAGTTATGAAGATATTTTAAATTCATTTCTTTAGTAGTTTGAAATACGAAACATACGTGAATGAAATGATGAATTTAATTTTACTATTCATAGTTCTTTTGCTTACTTTTATGTTTGTAAATAAAACGGATAATACTTTCTGAGTTGTTTAAATATATGCAATTATATTTTTTTATTTTTATATGCATATTTTTTAGATAAACATGCATATTTTTGTATAAAATACTGCATATTTATGCGCATATTCCATATGTTTTTATTTGCATATTTGCCTAAGTCTAATTATGAACAACTCTCGTTCGAATATGTAAAAAATATAAAACGCCGATTAAAATCTAATCAGAAGATTAAAATCTTATACAGGGTAAAAGAAAAATGCTACAAAGATAAAAAAAAGTTGAGTAACTTACTTTGTAACCGTTATCTTCCTTTGGATTGTGAGATGCTGTCACCATCACGCCGCTAGCGCAACCAAATTGTCTAATAGCATATGGAATGAATGGAGTAGGACATATCGTGCTGAACAATTTCACTGGATATCCAGCGTGAAGAAATACTGAGGCTGTTAGCTCCGCCCATCTAAAACAACAAATACTGTTTATACAAATCCCATCCGAGTGTTCAGACTCTAGAGTCTACTTAGCCGAAAAACTCTGGCAGATTTATGGAAGCTCGATGCTCGGACACACAAAGCACATAAAGATGTCAAGAAACAGAAGACCACTAGAAGAAGGGACTAGAGCGTCTCATGCTGTCCTGGACTTTGCTCAAAGAAGACTCCGGTGGGAGTCTGATTTCCCAAGACTCTCATGACAAGCATAATTATGGTAGTAGCCCCTCATAGCGAATCAGCGTGCTCTGGCGGGGGTTATATACGAGTGCCTGGAGAGCATTGGGGTTCGGATGATTCGTCCTTGATCTACGTGGATGAAATAGAAACGTTTGTCCCATCAGTTGTCCAAGGTATGCGCAGCATTTTTCTCCAACATCACATCTGAAAGGCATTTATTTCTAGCAGTCTTGTAAGTAAAGAGTCCAGGTTTCTACCCCGTATAGGAATATTGAGAATACGAGTGCATTCACCACACCAATCACATATTTATTTTTTAGCGATATATCTATCCAAGGTGGCTCACCGAATTTTTTGCCATATCTATGCTATTCAGTTGCCATCCTCAGTTAAACTAGCTCCGAGATAGTCATTCCTGCCAGGGTTATTCATCCGAATAGGGTTGAATCTGTCTATCACCATTACTTTCCTCTTGTGTTTATTAATCTTAAGTTCAACTTTAATGCTTTCCAAATCAGCTCTTCGCACGTGATCACCGTTACTCCACCTACCCATCCTTTTAAAGCCATCCTTATTACATGTTCACCATAAATATTGAATCACCAGCCTTCTGCATCCAAAGGTGAATTTCCAGCAACTCTTTTGATGTCGTCTGTCCATCTTGTAAGTGATCTACCTCTACTTCTTCTGTCTGCTCGTGGTTTCCACACTGTAATTTTTTGGGTCCACCTCTTGTCCTTCATTGTTGCTACATGGCCCGCCCAATTCCACTTCAGCCATTCTATTCGCTTTATGACATTTGTGACGCCTGTCCTTCTGATTTCCTCGTTTCTAACCCTGTCTCTCCATTTATGTTTAAACATAAATGGAAAGAAACTAAACCACCTAAGATATGCAGACGATGTAGTAGTCATAGCATCAAGTTTTGAAGAACTACAAACCATGCTAACCGAACTAGCAAATGAATCCGAACAAATAGGTCTAAAAATGAATTTTGCCAAAACAAAAACAATGACAAACACACAAGACAATAGAAACGTAATACTAAACGACACCACAATAGAAGCGGTTAATGATTATATATATTTGGGACAGATTATAAAAATAAATAAGGAAAACCAAACAGCGGAGGTAAAAAGAAGGGTCAGATTAGCCTGGGCAGGATTTGGAAAATTAAAATGGGTCCTAAAGAATAAAAAAATACAACAATACTTAAAAACAAGAGTGTTTGACCAGTGCATACTCCCAATTCTCACATACGCATGCCAAACATGGACCTTGACCAAGGCAAACATGGATAAAATAATAAAGACACAAAGAGCCCTGGAGAGAGCAATGTTAGGAGTAAAATTGACAGACAAAAAGCAAAACAACTGGGTCAGAAATAGAACAAAAGTCAAAGACGCAGGCCAACATATAACCAGGCTAAAATGGAGCTTCGCAGGTCATAACGCTAGACAAACGGACAATAGGTGGAATAGCACGATACAACAATGGAGACCATGGACAGGAAAGAGAGCAAGAGGACGACCCCAGATGAGATGGGGAGACGACATTAAAAAGATAGGAGGAACGCACTGGAAACAGAAAGCACTAAACAGAAGCGAATGGAGGAAACTGGGGGAAGCCTATGTTCAGAATTGGACGAATTAAAGGGCAAAAGAAGAAGAAGAAGAACCCTGTCTCTGAGAGTCAGTCCAAGCAGTGACCGTTCAATTCTTCTTTGCACCACTCTAAGTTTGGTTGCTTTGGCCTGGATTAACGATAGTGTTTCAGCGCCGTAAGTCATGACTGGAAGCACATATTGGTCGAACGTCTCCTTTTTCAAATAATTTGGCATGTTGCTCTTGAAGATGTCTGATAGCTCCATATGCGCCCCATACCTGGGTGATTCTTCTTTGTAGTTCGGCAGTTTGATCCTACTTGGCAATTTGGATTTCATGAATTAAGTATTCATATTTATGGACAAATGCTATTTCGTTGAAGTCGACTTTTTGATTTTCGCTTCATACCAGGTGTGTCATGTAGTGCGTCTATCAAAAATTTATGTTTAAACCAACTGTCTTACAGGCGGCATCTAACTCGGTAACGGCCGGCTTCACAAAGTAAAGTTAACTTGTGGTTAAGAGATAACCAGAGGTTACCCCAAAATATGCGTTTTAGTTTCAGGTCAACGGCGAAGTATGGTTAACTCACAGAATTTTTAACCAGAGGTTGGAGTGGGTTACCTATATGGGTATACCCAAAAGGGTAAAAATTATGAAAGTGAAACGCATATTTTGGGGTAATTTTGAGGTTATCTCTTAACCACAAGTTAACTTTACTTTGTGAAACCGGTCGTAAGCGTAGTTGTTCTAATCTCTTTTAAGTTGTCTGTTATAAGAACTACGTCGTCTGCGAATCGTACGTGGGAGAGCCTTTCGCCGTCGATATTTATTCCTTTGACGTCCCACTCCAATTGTTTAAAAGTATGTTCCAGTACTGCCGTAAAGAGATTCGGAGATAACGTGTCTCCCTGTCTAATTCCTCTTTTGATTTTTATAGATTTGGTATGTTTGAATAGTCATGGTTTCATTATGGTATATGTTCGCTATCAGTTTGGAGTATCGATCATATATACGATTTTCCTGATAACATAATATGAATATGAGTATAGAAAACACATAAAATCTGATAAATAATAATGATTTTACCTTCTGCTATTATGTCTTCCGTCATAACCAATAACAATCCCATTTGACTTTAATAACTTCTCATCAAGCTTCACTAAATAATTAAAAAATCCCTGCGCAGTTTGGATGATGACTAGATCGTTCATGCAAGCGTATCCTACACCCATTTTTCCTCTTAAACCAGCGGTACCAAAACCAAGTCTTTTGGTGAGAATTTTATTTATTTCCTGGAATTTCTTTTCATGTAGCAGAGTTCGCATAGCGTTAGAAGTTGTTTCATTTTTGTCCAGGGCCAACCATTCAGCTACCTTTTGGTCCAAGGCAGCACAACCTGTGTCGATGTCACACATTTTTGGCTACTTAACAGCTGAAACAGAAAACAACAATCAATATACTAATCAAAATATTTAGAATAATAAGAAGTTGTAATGACAGATTATGCAATTAAAAAAGAAAATATTACGAATATGTTCAAAAAGAATATAAAAAACAGATGTAAGTTGTTAGATTCTATAGCATGTAAACATAATTTTAAGTAAATTTACAACAGACAAAACTTACGCATTAGACCAGGACGAATCTGTTTTGAGGTGGATGTGAGAGGGGGCATTCGGATTTTTGCAGATAAAGTTAGGTGATTATTTCATTCATAGGAGATTCTGACCAATAGAAAGCTACAGACATGTAAATTAAGGTGATAATTTTTGATAATCTCCCGTCGTTAAGCATATTACGTCAGATGCCCTTCGTTGCTACGAAAAAATACACTCAGTGACATTAATGACAAATGTTTTAAAAATTATAAAAGTGATGACTTTCAACCGTCAAATACATATTTATAACAACTGTGTGTTTAATTTCATTAATTGGTACTTACATATATAAATTACAATAAAATTTTGGTTTTGAACAGTTTTATTCATGAAATAATCGCAAGAAATTGCACTCGAACTCTAAAATTAATATAGAATTTTTGCCCTCGTGACACTTTTACATAATTTCACTCGCCTTCGGCTCGTGAAATTAAAACTGCCAAAGTGAGACTCGGGAAAAATTCAATAATTTTAGAGCTCTTGTGCAATTACTACTGACAACTTCAATAATTATAACTGATTTATGCTCCTTCTCAAATATGCCCGGAACATTAATAAAAAAATTAAAATATTTAACAATTTCGAAAACATCGAGTTTTTTCTACTTTCATTGCTTATAACTTTAAAAGTATTTATTTTGGAACAAAGTCGTAGGGAAATAAAATAAAGATAATTGAATGTTGTATGATACACGACTGGTTTAAAATGTCTTAAATTAATAGGTTTGTTCTAGCAAACAGTCAAACTAGTCAGAAACCGTCAGCAAACAGTTGGTCAGTGACAGAACATAATGCAGTCACCAGTGCTATCCCCTCTACTCGCGCTGGTCCACTATTCGCTGATGGTTTCAAACCGTTTGAAACTGATGCTAGAACAAACCTATTACCTTTTCTGCAAAATAGCAATAAATACAAAATAAGGGCGCAAAAAAGCCTGTTTTTAGTCAATGTTTTTCAACCACTTTGGTTGCACTTAGAACCTTTGTTTTTCGTTTAGAAAATTCTTACTTCATGAAGTATGAATACTTAAACCGTTTACGAAATTTCATTAAAATCGACCTAATAAATTTTGAATAATAATTTTGCAATCCAAATTTTTTTAAAAAAGTTCAAATTTTTTAAAAACTTTCTGAACAAAAAGTAGACCCTTTAGAAGTTTGCTAATTTTTTAGCTTATAAAGAGGCGCTCTACCGATCTAATACACTTTACAGATAGGTCTGGATCCCGCGTATGAAAAAAAAAGTTGATTAATAGCAAGCTGAAAATTTGTTAATAGCTTAAAGGTGTCTAGTCGTTTAAACTTTGATATACGGGAACACTGGAACAGGGGCAGTTTTAATTGTGGAACAGGTTAAAAATTTGGAACGGTCACACCACCAAAACGGCACATTTAATGTGTCCGACAGAACAGACTTAAACTCTCTGAACAGAGCTAAAACTCTCATGCAAAAATCAGACTGCTATTTATCACCTGTCATAAATCCTGTCATTTGACATATTCTACATGTTCCACTTATTAAAACGCCCATTTGGTGATAAATAGCAGTCTGATTTTTGCATGAGAGTTTAATCTCTGTTCGGAGAGTGTAAGTCTGTTCTGTCGGACAAAATAAATGTGCCGTTTTCGTGGTGTGACCGTTCCAAATTTTTAACCAGTTCCACAATTAAAACTGCCCCTGTTCCAGTGTTCCCGTATATCAAAGTTTGTTATACACACCCTTAAGCTATTAACAAATTTTCAGCTTGCTATTAATCAACTTTTTTTTCATACGCGGGATCCAGACCTAAGAATTAAAATCGGACTATTTAAGCGGCCTCCGCACTGTTTTCAAGTTATAAGCAGTTCTTTAGCTTATAAACAAATGCAGTGAGGACGTTTGAGTTGGAATAAATTCATTTTCTCGAGAATGGACGACTTTGGAGATAAATCCCGAAACAGGTCGATTTTTATTTTTAAATTATAATTTTTGGCATATACGTCATACTAATGACGTCATCCATCTGGGTGTGATGACGTAATCGATGATTTTTTAAATGATAATAGGGGTCGTGTGATAGCTCATTCAAAAGGTTATTCAATTCTCTATTCACTAATATAAACATTAACATAATTATTTATACAGGGTGCGCAAAAACATTTTTTAATCAAATTAATTGAGACAAAAAGAAGAATGTATATAATTTATTTAATTCGAAATACATTTTACTGTTGTCCTAAAACAGGAAGGTAAAAAGTAACTTGGGTAAGTAAAAATAAACTTGGGTAAGTCCATCCGAATAGACGACGCCGTTGTATCCCCCCCTCCCCCCCCCTTAGTAAAATTGTTTACATACTACGATTTTAATTCTGCAAAGTGTATTAGATACGTAGAGAGTATCTTTATATGTAAAAAAATTGCCCAACTTCTAAATGGTCTACTTTTTGTTCAGAAAGTTTTTAAAAAAATTGAAGTATGTTATAACAATTTTCTAAGATAATTACGAAGGTTCTAACTGCAACCAAAGTGGTCAAAAACATTTAATAAAAACAGGCTTATTTTGCCCCCTTATTTTCTATTTATTGCTATTTTGCAGAAAGGGACATTTTTAACCAGTCGTATATCGTACAAAATTAAATTATCTTTATTTTATTTCCCTAAGACTTGCTTCCAAAGTGAATCGTTTTAAAGTTATAAGCAAAGAAAATAGAAAAAAAATTGATGCTTTTCGAAATTTTTAAATATTTTTATTTTTTATTAATGTTCCGGGTATATTTGAGAAGGAGCATAAAGTCAATTATTATTAGTAAAATTTAATAAAAAAATTTTCTCTTGGTAAAAAGTAAAAGGTATATTAATTTAAAAAAAAACCCTATAGGGCTACAAACATGGAAACAAAACGTTTTCGCTCTGTAACAAGAGCATCATCAGTGTTACCTAAAATAAGTATAACCATATTAATAAAAGCAAAATGTTAAAGTTAAAATGATGACCAAGGTAAAAGCAAAGTTTGGTTATACTTATAAGAACATGGTGAGCCAACCAAAAAATACAAAGGTCAAAGCCTTTCAAAAACAGACTAAAAGTCTTATATAGATGCAAACATTGCAAAATCCAAAGGATGGATAAAATTCCAATGGCTATGGCCCTAGGGCAACATATGACTCCCACTTACCACGTGTTTTTGAAAGGCTTTGACCTTTGTATTTTTTGGTTGGCTCGCCATGTTCTTGTAAGTATAACCAAACTTTGCTTTTACCTTGGTCATCATTTTAACTTTAACATTTTGCTTTAATTAATATGGTTATACTTATTTTAGGTAACACTGATGATGCTCTTGTTACAGAGCGAAAACGTTTTGTTTCCATGTTTGTAGCCCTATAGGGGCTTTTTAAACTAATATACCTTTTACCAAGACAAAAATTTTTATTAAAATTTACTTGTAATTAATGGTATACAACCAGCTACAGGAAATTTTTGCTTGTGGATTTTCAATTATTATTGTTAAAGTTGTCACCTAACTTTATCTGCAAAAATCCGAATGCCACCTAGCACATCCAAAAATAGACGTTTTTTCACAGATACGCCCTGGTCTACATATTATGGTGTGCAGTTTTGGACCTAACGAAGCGCAAGTACCCCGTTAGACTTTTGATGTCGATTGGTAACCGTTGATGAAACCTGGATCCAATACCACACACCAGGGAACGAACGCAAGGAAATGGACTGAAGCCGGCAAAAGTGCTACGAAATGGCTAAGAGTCGATCCATGGCTCGAAAAAGCCATGCCCACTGTATTTTGGGATTGCAAAGACATAATTTTAATTTATTGAATTGAAACTTTTTAGAATTCCCTCTTGTCTTCACTGCAGCATCCATCGACTTGCAAATTTTAGAAGCCATGGCGGTGTTACCAGGGAAATGGACCAATAAGTTTTCAATTTAAAAATCTTTTAGTAATATTTTTAATATTTTTCAATATTATTAATGTTGCTATTAGGATTGAAAACTTTACCTTTCAGTTGCCAGATGACGCTAGTCAGGTAGGATGTAGAATAACATTTTTGGATGTTGTTTTACCCTAACAACACAAAACATTCCAGGAATGTACTATCAAAGTTCTATTAATGTTTGAATGTACTGGACATTCAAGGAACATTCGGTGAATATCTGATTAAGTTATTCGTGGAATGTTACCACAAGACATTCTATGAACATACTACCAATGTCCTATATTTTAAGAGAGGCCATTTACTATTCAATTTGCATTCATTTTCAAATTTGCTGCGCGTGTATATGTATTTAGGCAATCCAAACCACGTGACTTCTGGTTCTGGTTGGCATGGCATACAGGTTACAGAGGTTATGTTTGTAATATCATTTCATTTCATCATTTCACTGTTTATCGTCATATTTTGGATTCATTTGGATTTCGTTTGCTGTATTTTGTGAACTTTATAAACTTTACCACACTGCAAAGTGATTATTTAAGGAAATTATTATTGGAGACACCAGATGTTTGGAGAAAGGTAGGGCAAACAATTTTTATCAATGTTCATTTTTCTCTGATATTTATCAATATTGATGAATTTTGCAAGCAATAACATTATTTCTTTTATTGTTTTAGATATTTATTGAAGCTGAAAATAATTGGGGATTTAGATCCATATACAATTCAGTCAGAATTGGATTTTACCATAAAGTGCATTCCACCAAATTACTATTATAGATATTATAGATGAAAGCATACAAAAGCCTTCAGGCACATAAATATTTTACAGCTGGATTTGTTTTTAAAGTTGGAGTAAAGTTGGAAGTCACAAGCAACAACTTCGTAAGTACCTACAAGAATATTGAGGAAATCCAGCTCCTGGATACTACTGGGCAAACTAGAAGATTGAAGAGGACAAAGCCTTTTGAACTAGTCTGAGTGATAGTGAATAGCAGAGCATAATGCTTGTGTGCATGTGTATGTTAGAATAGTGCGGTTAGAAAAGCAGAGCATAGTGCTTGTGTGCCTGTTAGATTAGATAAGAGACGCTATGGGTAAGCTCTTCAATTTAAGGAACAGTAGTAATTTAGGTTAAATTTAAATGGCTCTGACCTAAAAATTTAGGTAAGAGTTATCACCAGATTGTAATTCTAATGAACAATTCAATACAATGAATCGTCATCGTAGTGATGATTATGGAAAAAAATATATGACAAGATTTTGTGCAATAAAAATGTTTATATTTATCAAGGATGTATTATTTGGTATGGCTACATATGTATACAGTCGGAAAAATGAAAGAATACTCATGAATGAACATATAAAACACGCTGTATTTTCCTGCCACCGTGTCACAAAGAAAATTGTCCAGTGCAAGTAACAATAATTATTACATGTACTTGTGCTGACCAGTTTTTTGTGTGCCACGGTGACAGGAAAATACAGCGTGTTTTATATGTTCGTTCATGGGTATTCTTTCATTTTCCCTACTGTACTTCTGGTATATCGTCGGTGATGTGACAATACCTCCTATCTGCTTTTTCATGAATTTTGTAGGAGATGAAAAACTTGTTTGGGCCACCTCGTGTTTTCATATATTTTTTGATTTGTTTTGTAGTAAATTCAACTATCTATTTACTACAAAACAAGTCAAAACTTACGTATGAAAACAGGAGGTGACCGTAAAAAATGTTTTTCGTCTCCTGCAAAACTCATGAAAAAACATATAGGAGGTATTGTCACATCACTGACGATATATTTCAGAGAATGTCTAAAAAATATACTTTGAATGTCCTAAGAACATTCATGGAATGTTTCAACAAGACATTCAGTCTAAACAATATACTGTGAATGTTCAAAGAACATTCGTAGACATTCATGGAATGTTCCAACAAGACATTCACGGAATGTTTAAAATGCTGACACAGCACTTTCCTGGGACTTTCCAGGGACGTTCGTGTGCTTTTGGGGACATTCCAGGAATGTTTTCAATATCCTGTGTGTACCTTCCAGGAACATTCCTGGAATGTTTTGTGTTATTAGGGTATGTGCTATTAGATTGAAAACTTAGTTTTTTGATAGCAGTTGCAGCTAGGGCATCCTTGCGATTTCGTTCGTTGCAATCCGTGACTGCACGCCGGGGTTTGTCCTAGTCGGGTCAGAGAGAGCAGCATATGTGCCTCCTGATGAGATACTAATAAGTTTCGAATCCGGTAGGGGTGCTTGCTGCACTCTCTGATTGAACTGGAATAATGATGTGGCTGTAGTTTCGTGTTACAACGAAATTGAAAATGGTTATTCATTTTTTATTTACATGTTTACTCCGATTGGAGTACGAAGGGAACCATTCTCGTTGGAACTTTACCGCGCTGAGAAGATAGGACGTGAATTATAAATTGTAAAATTCCCTCATCTTCCTTAGTCTCAGCATCCGTTATGGCTTGCAAATTGTAGAAGCCTCGGAGGTGTTACCAGAGAAGGTTCCCATTATTTTCAGCCTGGTAGGATGTAGAATAACATTTTTGGATGTTGTTTTATGTGCTATTAGATTGAAAACTTAGTTTTATTTTTGAAGTGAAACAGATACAGATGAAGAAACGAAACGCAAGAGAAGAAACCAGAAATGAATATTTCAGAAGAAGTAAAATGACAACACGGATACCTTCTAAAAGTGACAGAGAGAGAAAGAAGAAGAAAGAGGATGGCATGATTAAAATAATGGAAACATTAATAGAAAAAAAGAAGAATGATAAATAAAACAAAAAAGGAAAGAATAAAAGAAAAGTAATAGATAACATCCCAATAAAGCTAAAAGAAAAGCATTTAACTAGTGCGTACTTTCGGAGCTCACTTATGGAGCTGAAACACTGAGAATGACTAACGAAAAATGGAAAGATCCATGCTTTGCCTAACTTTGAGTGACAGAATACAAAATGATGCGTTACGGCGAAGAACTAGTGTGGAAGACATCATAAAACGCATTACGAAGTTGAAGTGGAAATGATCAGAACACGTCGCAAGACAGAGAGACAACAGATGGACAAAAAGATTTTAGAGTTGCGGCCAAGGGCAGACCAGCGAAGTCGTGGAAGACCACCTACTAGATGGACCGACGATATTAAAAGAATAGCGACAAACTGGATTGCAGCTGCGCAGGACAGAGAAGGGTGGCGACATCTTGAGGAGGCCTATGTCCGACAGTGGACAAATTTGACTGTGTGATGGATGATGAATAGATAACAGTAATAATAAGAAAACAACTAAAAGAGATAAAGGAAGACAACAGCAAAGGATCAAAACGTTGTTTTTTTTATCCAAACGTTGTCAGTCTTACAATTATTAACACATAACTAAATAGAAATATTTTAGTAAATATAAATAAAAAATTAAAACAGTTACATATTAAACATTAAATAGATGACAACACTTTTTATTCCACTTTACAAACAAAATAGCAAACAGAGTTGTTGGCTGTCTTTCGCCACTTTTCTCTCTACCCTCAAGTAGTGTTGCCCAAATGCAAGACCAAGACGAGACTTAGACAGTATTGGTCTTGGTCTTGCGCCAGTACACCTGGTCTTGGTCTTGGTCTTGGTATTGCGCTCCCGGTCTTGGTCTTGGTCTTGCAGCAAGAGTCTTGCAAGTCTCGCAGTTGCCCATTAGCCTATTGCATATCTTAGAACAACGTAACAGAGAGGCACATTTTAAGCTTGAATATCATAGCCATAGTAAAGACTAGCCAAAATATCATAGCCATGGTAAAGACTAGCCAAATTAATAAATATCTAAACAACTGACACCGGGTGGGGTTTGAACCCACGATCGCTGTCTATGTTCTAACTAACTAAAGTTAAAACTACCTCTTAAAACCCACAAAATTTCATTTGCATATCTCAACCGATTTTAGAGCAATAAATAAATCGTCAGTTTGTAAGAAAAATTTCAACCCCTCCCTATTTGGTAAACAAAGCATTTATAAAGTAAGAAAAAACACAGTTTGATTGGTACACCCGGTATACACTGACAATAATTGACCTGTCTACCAACAATATATATTATTACTGCGATATTTATAAAGAATAGAATAAGACCAAATATTAAAAAAATCACTTAAATTTAAATAACAACAGGTTTAGGAAATTTGAGACATTAAAAATGCCCCGTTTTTAAGGTGGTATGGTGCCATGGACGTATAAATAAAGATGGGTGGTGCGTTAATTTCTTGGAGAAATATAAGTGCTAAGGTGACATATTTTTAAAAAGTTTGGATACGATTTTCGATATTACTGTAGGCGTCGCAACGCAGGAATGATGTGTTATATGAATATGATTAGAAGACGACTATTCTCAAAACCAGGACAATTAATAATTTCAGAGCAAAGAAGTCGGCTGCTGAGCAAAGGCGTAGCTACCGCCGCGCCGTATCAATTATACGGGGCCCCGGCGCTGCATGTCGAAAAAAAACTTCCATTTAAAAAATTGAACAAAATATTCTACAATTTCCCCAATAAAACGCTTTGAAACAGTGTATTGTTTGGATGTCGACCTTTTCGTATAATGGATTCTTTATCTATAATATTTGCCGCCGTATTCCATAACAACAAAGTAGCTTTGTTTTTGGTTTCAAGTTACTTTTCATTGTTCATTCACTGTTGGCGGTGACACACTGTAAAATGGCCAAATTGCAATTTTTGTTATCGCTTAGTCTTTGACGATTTGAAAAAGTGTGTATATTGTTTTGGGTATATTTTCATGTACTTAATCTATTTATTGTTTAGGCCATTTTTTCATTGTCCAGTCACCCTTGGCTTATACAGGGTGTTTCATTAATAATTGTCCATATAGTAACTGGAGAAACCTTAGCAAAAAATATGTAGATTTAACCTAAAACACTTAAATAAAATGTGGTTCCTTACTGAGTTACAGGGTGTTTTATCTAAAAATTTAAAAACTATTTTTGCTCAGAATTTTAAAACTATTCGACGTATCCTTTTCATACTTGGCAGGAAGTATAGGTACTGCACAAACTACTAAATTATGTTAAACAAACGTTTCTGGCTATTACCAGAGGCGTACGACGGGGGAAAGTGAATGATTGACCCTTTTCAAATTCTACGCCACTGGCGGAATTGCTATTTTAGTTCCATTTTTGGATTCTCCAATACTTTCTATAAAAATAATATACCCTTCATTCGTAACGATAAAGTCATTAATTTTCGAGATATTTGAAGTTAAAACTGAAACGACACGGTTATTTTGATTAATGTATTGTGTCGCTTTATTTTTAATTTCAAATATCTCGAAAACTAATCATTTTATCGTTACGAGTTAAAAGTATACTATTTACATAAAAAGTACTGGAAAATCAAAAAATTACACTAAAATAGCAATTTCGTCAATGGCGTAGAATTTGGGAAGGGTCAACCAGCCAATATCCCCTGTCGTACGCCTCTGGTAGTAGCTAGAAACGTTTATTTATCTTAATTTAGTAGGGTGTTCAGTACCTACACTTTCTGCCAAGTATGATAAGGATACGCCAAATAGTTTTAAAGTACTAAGTACAAATAATTTTTAAATTTTAATCATATGAATCATATCGCAAATTAATCAAAATAACTGTGCCGTTTCATATTTAACTTCAAATATCTCGAAAACTAATGACTTTATCGTTACCCATGAAGAGTATATTATGTTCGTAGAAAGTATTGGAGAATCTAAAAATGGCACTAAAGTAGTAATTCCTCCAGTGGCGTAGAATTTGAGAAGGGTCAACCATTCACTATCCCCTGTCGTGCGCCTCTGGTAGTAGCTATAAACGTTTGTTTATCATAATTCAGTAGGGTGTACAGTAGTCGCACTTTCTGCCAAGTATGAAAAAGATAAGTCGAATAGTTTTAAAATGCTGAGCAAAAATAGCTTTTAAATTTTTAGACAAAACACCCTGTAACTCAGTAAGGAACCACATTTTATTTAAGCGTTTTAGGTTAAATCTTCGTATTTTATGCTAAGGTTTCTCCAGTTACTATATGGACAATTATTAATGAAACACCCTGTATAATATAACAAGAACAAATGTTGTTGAAAAAACTGAATCTGTTTTCAAATCTATTTTTTTAGTTTGGTTTATTAGAGTTTATTAGGTTTATTAGGTTCAATTTGTGCAGTCGATTCAGAAAGTTTAAATTTTAAATTCTGAAAATATTGTGAAGTGAAAAAAATGAGTGAAATAAAAAGAGAGTAGCTGAGTGGAGCGATGAAAAGAAAAATGAAAAAAAAAGGAAGAAGTTCTGAAGAAGATACCCAAAATTTCTTCATTTTTCCATCAACCAGATTCTCAAAGTGATTTAGATTGCAATGGTAAGTAGGTACTAGATCTCTATCTACTAATGAAACAATAATTCTTATCTAATTGTCGTCTGTAACAGCATAGGCGTAACCAGGATGATCCTAAGGGGGGGGGGTTACAACTACCTGAAAGGGGGGGGGGGTTACAACTACTGGAAGACCATGGTGTTAAGCGTATAGAGCTCAAAGTACATCCCAATGGGGGGGGGTTATAACCCCCAAAACCCCCCCCTGGTTACGCCTATGTGTAACAGGGGTGGCCAAGGTCCTTGATATTCTTTGATAGAAATTTGAATTTTTTTAGAAGCCGTCATTAAATGCGTATTAAAAAGTTATGCAAAAAGAGGTGTTGAAAAATTTTTTACACAGCTTTTTTACTTCTTTTGATAATTCTTTAAATCTTAATGAATAAATGGTGACAGCACTTCTTAGTAATTCTTTCAGATGCTGGTTAGTTCGTACTGATGAGTATTTGAATTTCAGGAATTTTAAAGTGGAATAAAATTATTAAGATTAAAAAGGGTTCAAGGCAGGTTTTGTTTATATTCGATTCAGAGTTGGACTACCATCTCCATATAGCAACTATTTCAGCATCCTTATGCATAAGGTTCAAGGCAGGTTTTGTTTATATTCGATTCAGAGTTGGACTACCATCTCCATATAGCAACTATTTCAGCATCCTTATGCATAAGGATGCTGAAATAGTTGCTATATGGAGATGGTAGTCCAACTCTGAATCGAATATAAACAAAACCTGCCTTGAACCCTTTTTAATCTTTTTCATTTTACTCAGTTTTTGAGTATTTAGAAACTGTCTTTCGGTGGTCCTTTTCCTAGACGAAGAGAAGGTAAATGCGTGGCCTAAGTGTCCTCTATTTGCTTTCTCCTATTTTCGTCGTCTCTACGTGATTATATATTGTAAAATCCGGAGATATGGGATGCAGCCAGAAAGCAGTTTATTAACGAAAAGTCTTAGATTTAAAATATTGTTTATTATATTTTTATTTCAATTATTCTAATTGTTTAAAAAGTAGTAAACTTTGTATCTGGGGCTTTTCGTTGTTTTCCTTGGAATAAAATTATTCACACATGTCTTCTTCTTCATGTGCCGTGCTCGATTATCGAGTGTTGGCTATCAAAATTGGCTATAGTAATTTTGTTGGCGGCAGCTCGGAAAATGGAAGCTGGAGTTTCTCAAACCACTCTCTTAGGTTTCTAAGCCCTTTTCTTCCGTCTCCTTTGCCTTTTATTATTAAATGGAGTATATTATAACTCTCTGGGTGGCGCATTCTTCTCTAGGTGGCGTCTCCGCTTCGAAGGTTGGCAATCATCAAAGCGATTTTTACTTTTGAGAGTGCGGCTCTAAATAATTCGTTGTTACTACATCCAAAACATGCCCTAAGATTCTTCAGTCATGAGTTAAATCAGCTATCAGCTTCCTATAAATCTTTTTCCTGGATTTTCCTTACATAATGAACTGGAGTATTAGATATTTATCTCCTCCCATCACATATCCCATATATCTCAGTTTTCTTCTCTTAATTGTTAGAATTACTTCTCTTTCCTTATGCATACGTCTGTCTGATTACCTCTACGTTGGTTATTCTATTTACCCATGAGATCTTCAGCACTCTTCGGTACATCCATATCTCGAATGTCTCCGGTCTTCTCACGTCAATTCTCTTCAGTGTCCACGCTTCCATCCCGTAGTATAATACGGATAGCGGGAAGCACCTGATAACATGGCCAAAAAAATATTCAAGTTTGCGAGTTTTTACTGCTCTGATGACTTCCCGTAATTTTTCCCCTCCGATGTATAACAACTTCGTTACGAACTCTATCCACCCAACTTATTCGTAGGATCCTCCGATACACCAAGGTTTCAAAGGCTTCCAGCTTTTTGAGAAGGGTATCCGTTAAAGTCTAACCTTCGACACCATACAAAAGAGTACACATTCACATAAGTACGGTGTTCCATTGAACATTTTCTAGCACTACCTTATATCAGTTCTTGAAAAGGGCCCCGCGAAAATCTTTGATACATTGTTAAAAAATTTTATTGTTACATTATAATAATGACCTCTCAGTACATGTCAAATGTGTCGAGTGTTCTTTTAATGGATATTTTGATTCGCTTTGTATGTTTATGGTATTGTTCGTATAATGCGCAAAGTCCAATTTTCAAAATTTTTGTTACAATTTTTTTTTGTTTCTCATAGAGTATCTAAGAATATAGCCGAACTTATATACTCCCTAAAACGACCCTCAGTTCTAACTGCAAGACGCAAGAGTCTCGCAGGCTTAGTCTTGTTCTTGCTCAAGTCTTGCACGGTAAGTTTTGGTCTTGGTCTTGCTAAAATTAGGCGGTCTTGGTCTTGGTCTTGCGAAAACGCAAGAACAAGACCAAGACTGCAAGACCAAGACCGATTTTGGGCAACACTACCCTCAAGAACTTGCCCATATACTTGTTAACCTATGCAGCATTGTCCGTCTATCCAATCAAATTCCTATTAGCATAATTTTAATATAACTCCTTGTAACGGTATGTAAGTACAACACGTTTACATTGTACAATGACAGACCGCATACAGTTGGATGTGTTTGCGGGCATATGACTGTTTGTTTTTTACCAGTATGTATGCATAATATGTATGCATTGCATACATATGTATTTGTCTGTGGTTTTAATTTATATATTTTTTTAAATATTGGCTTGATCTTATAGCATCTTTTTCCAACCAAACAATGTCATAACTCTGGTTTTTATTTGTAGCATTTATTTCACTTGTAACCGTTGACTTGATGATGCATATTGTAGAGAGCGAATCCTTCGTCGGAAGTTAAACAATGCAGTAAATGATTGGGAGTACGACTGTTTTTTACTTCACTCAAAATAAACTCACATATTCAACCCATTCAACATTTGAAAGGTTTTTGACATCTAAAGCCGGATCCACATCAATAAAAATTTATGTTGTAGATACGTTGTATTTGACACAAATTTGCTCGTCTGCGTTGAACTTTTTATTGATGTGGACTGTGCGCCGCAGGGATTTATGCAAAAATATTTTCGTGACGAACAACGCACGGTATCCGTCACACTGGCGGTTTTTCAGTCGACTTCAAAGCAATTTTCGTCGCACAACAGTGTTAATATGGACTTGCTTATCCACTTCCGCTTATCCGCTAAGTGGATTCGGCGGTACAATACACAAAATAAATATTTATATTAGTCCAGAAAGCCACTGCGCATCCGCTAGGAAAAATATTCCGATTCGGATTTTTTGCACAATCTTACTCAAAAAGGACCCCTTTTAACAAATTTGCATGTTGCCAGGACCAAAAGTGGGTCAAAAATTTTTTAAACGTTTTTTTTTGTTTTTTTTTCTAAAATTATTTGTTTTTGCATGGAACAAAGTTTTTTTAGGTTTTTTGGATCATTCCAAATACATAGGGTCTTTAGTGACATTTCTCTAAGTTGATAGTTTTTGACATATAAGCGGTTAAAAATTGAAAAATTGCGAAATTGGCCATTTTTAACCCTCAAAAACTATGTGAAAAATTGAAAATTTGAATGTTGCCAAGGTAGGTAGATATTCTTTAAACATCGGTTGATGAAATCCCGAATAGTTTCTTGCAATACAGCATTCAAAACTCCTTTGTTTTTTAATTGCTAAATCAAGCGTGCGCGACACTATTTTCCACCGACAGTATGGTGCAAAAATGAAAGGAATAAATTCGTTATTTCGTAAACCGGCGATTTTAGGGAAAAATCCCGAAACAGGTCGATTTTTATTTTTAAGTTATGATATTATGGCATATATGGTATACTAGTGACATAATCCATCTGGGCGTGATGACGTAATCGATGATTTTTTTAAATGAGAATAGGGGTCGTGTGCTAGCTCATTTGAAAGGCTCTTCAATTCTCTATTCAGTAATATAAACATTTATATAATTATTTATACAGGGTGTTCTTCTACTCCTTTTTTGTCAAATAATTTAATTTAATAAAAATTTGTTGGACACCCTGTATAAATAATTATGTAAATGTTCCTGAATAGAGAAGTGAAGAACCTTTCAAATGAGTTACCACACGACCCCTATTCTCATTTATAAAAATCATCGATTACGTCATCACGCCCAGACGGATGACGTCATTAGTATACCATATATGCCACAATATCATAACTTAAAAATAAAAATCGACCTGTTTCCGGTTTTTTCCTTAAAGTTGCCGGTTTATGAAATAACGAATTTATTTCTTTCATTTGCACCATACTGTATACACATGCAACGGTGGAAAATAGTGTCGCGCAGTGATTAGAAATTAAAAATCAAAGGAGTTTTGAATACTGTATTGCAAAAAACTCTTCGGGATTTAGAATATCTACCTACCTTGGCAACATTCAAATTTTAAGTTTTTCACATAGTTTTTGAAGGTTAAAAATGGCCGATCTCGCAATTTTTCAATTTTTAATCGCTTATATGTCAAAAACTATCAACTTTAGAGAAAAGTCACTAAAGACCTTTTTTGTTTGGAATGATCCAAAAAACCTAAAAAAAACTTTATTCCATGCAAAAAAAAATAATTTTAGAAAAAAAAAACAAAAAAAAAGACGTTTAAAAAATTTTTGACCCACTTTTGGTCCTGGCAACATGCAAATTTGTTAAAAGGGGTCCTTTTTGAGTAAGCTTGTGCAAAAAATCCCAATCGGAATATTTTTCCTAGCGAATGCGCAGTGGCTTTCTGGACTCCATCGTAAAAATACTTGACTAGATTTAAATTTGTGCAGCAAATATTTTGTGTATTTTAAAATACAACACACACACACAAATTTTTATTGATGTGGATCCGGATTAATGAAGGGCCCGAAGAAAATATTTCCTTAGAACTGCTGCTAGATGTGCTGCCATAGGCAAAGTTCAAGGATTTACACGTTGCGTACCTATATAAGAAGACTTGCAACCAGTGATATCATATCACTGCTTGCAACACTAATAGATGCTTATGTACGACAGACGAAGGACAAGTTATGCAACTCTAAATGCCACGATAGCTAGCTCTGCAGAAACGCATAATTTCATACAACTTTTTTTATTCTTCAAAGTTTAAAGTTTCTTTTGCGCTCAAGTAAATTCATCATTTAAACGTGTTTTTACCTTGTCGAGTATTGTACGTTTTACAGAAATTATTTACAAACAACCAGGGTAGCAAATTATTTTCCGAGTTTTAGTTGTATCTGGAAATTACTGAAAAGTTTAGCAAAAACTAGTTTTGACTGAATTATGCTTATTCTCAACTAGATTAACTGATCATATTTGATAGTTCTAGTTTGCACTATTAGTTAAAACTAGAATTGTCTAAAACGCATACTTAGTTAAAACGAGTTGTTCCTAGTAAATTCGGGTTTTAACTGAAATCGGGTTTTTACGGTAACATATTATTATAAGTATATGTAATAGGTATAGTAGGAAAAATGAAAGATTATTTACCCATAAACGAACATATAAAACACGCTGTATTTTCCTGTCACCGTCCCACAAAAAAAAATGGCCAGCGCAATTACATGTAATAATTATACAAGGTGTCCCAAAAGTAGTGGAACGGTCGAATATTTCGCGAACTAAACATCGGATCGAAAAACTGAAAAATACGTGTTCAATCATTTTCAAAAATCTATCCAATGACACCAAACACCAACCCCCACTAAACCCCCTTTAGGTAGGGTGGGGGTTAACTTTAAAATCTCAAATGGAAACCCCTAGTTTTTCTTGCAGATTTGGATTCGTTACGTAAAAGTAAGCAACTTTTATTTAAGACATTTTTTCGAACTGTGGACAGATGGCGCTATAATTGGGAAAACGATTTATCCTGATACCATAGGTAAATTATAGAAACGGTCTAATATCTCGAGAAATACACTTCCACTTCCAAATGAGAAACCAAAAAAAAAGGTTTTTAATACTTTTCGAAAACCTATCGAATAACACTAAACATGACCTCCAACCCACCCCCTGGAGGTGGGGTGGGGGCTAACTTTAAAATCTTAAATAGCAACCCCATGTTTTTATTACAGATTCGGATTAGTCATGAAAAATTAAGCAACATTTATCCGAAACATTTTTTAGAATTGTTGATAGATGGCGCTTTAATTGGAAAAATACGATTTATTAGCGCCATCTATCAGCAATTTTGAAAAATGTTTCAAATAAATGTTGCTTAATTTTTCAGGACGAATTCGAATTTGCAATAAAAAGTGGGGGTTGCTATTTAAGATTTTAAAGTTACCCCCCACCCCACCTCCAGGGGGTGGGTTGGAGGGTCATGTTTAGTTTTATTCGATAGGTTTTCGAAAAGTATTACAAACCTTTTTTTTTGGTTTCTCATTTGGAAGTGTATTTCTCGAGATATTAGACCGTTTCTATAATTTACCTATGGTATCAGGATAAATCGTTTTTCCCAATGTAGCGCCATCTATCCACAGTTTGAAAACATGTCTTATATAAAAGTTGCTAACTTTTACGTAACGAATCCGAATCTACAAGAAAAACTAGGGGTTTCCATTTGAGATTTTAAAGTTACTCCCCACCCAACTCCAGGGGTGTAGTGGGGGTTGGTGGGTGTTTAGTGTCATTGGATAGATTTTTGAAAATTATTGAACACGTATTTTTCAGTTTTTCGATCCGATGTTTAGTTCGCGAAATTGGGACGCCCTATATAAACTGTTCTTATAATACTGGTACTGGTTAATTACTTTCTGGAACATGGAAAAGATGTGTTTAATATGATCGCTCATGGGTAATCTTTCATTTTCCCTACTATAGGTATATAAAAAATAGCTATTTGTATAACAAGGGACGAAAGTGCTACTTTTCCTCTAGAGAATGAAGTTTCCTCAAGGGAGGAAAAGGCACTTTACTCCCATGTTATACATAATATGGTTTTTCCACCTTCCTCAAATTATAACAAGTCATTTTTCATTTTTATTTAATTTATTTATGTAACTAACCAACAAAATTTATTACAACTAAAACTAACAAGTAGGTACAATATAACTGTCAACTGTCAAATATAAGTCAAATTATTAATGTAAACATTGTTAAATCAAAATAACAATTTACTGTTTTTTACCATTCTGCAAAATACAGGGTGTTTTATAAATAAACGTTAAAATGTACAGATACTTACGTAATAGAAAATAGATATTGTACAGGGGGTCAAGAAGTTGTATTTCATGAATGAAATACCATGACGTCACTTTTACTTTTCCTCCCTAGGGAGGAAAAGTACAACTTTGCTCCCTACAATCAGGTCCGGAAAAGTATACTTTCGGTAGAGGTAGGTGGAAAAAATAAAACCAGTATGCTAATATAACGCATTTATTCTAGTTTATTTTTTCATTGCAAGGCAAATAAAAAAAAATTATTTTTGTAATGCACCGTACATTGGGGCCCAGCGCCCCCTGAAAACAAGAGTATCTACGCCGATGAGCTTAGGTGTGTAATTATTAAAAAAAATATGATCAGAAAGAAGAAAAAATTTAGAAAAATGTGTTTATACATAAGTATAGAAAAAACATTGTGTGTTATTGAAAGTACCATACGAAAGTGAAATACAAGAACAATAAAAAACAACATTTGACAAAACGTTAATAATCTTAACCTACAATACAAAATACAAGGCCATAACCTTAAACTTTTATCAAGTATTGTGGAAGGTCAAAAATTAGCACATAAGTTGTATTGTATTATATTCTTATTTTATATAATAAAATAAATGAATTTATTTTCAAGTAGACCGAAAGTAATATGAATGATACCTATTTTTATATATGGTTATTACTTATTAGGCACAAGAGATTAGTGAAATTTTATTGGTGTTTGATCTCAATAATTGTAATATTTTAAGCTATCAAATTATCCAGATTATAAATATTTAAAAATTACTGTGTTAAATGAAGGTACTTACCTACCAAGCAGTTGCTAACTGATTATTAATCACCTAAGTATTAAACTGTTTCCAATTTATATATCTCTATCTAAATGCGATAAAATGATTTTTGTTTATTAAACCACGCACTACCAGCCTTGTTAAGATTAGATGGTATTTCGCAAATGCAATGTTATACTATATCATAATAATAATATGAATGAGTATGATGTTACATTATCGTCATACTCTTAATAGTAAACTGACAAGGTTTAAAAATAATTTTAATTTTATATACAATATTCGGGACGCACAGAAAAATACTATATCGATTAATTATTATCTGTGTTCATACATTTTTTCCTTTAGAATTTAGAATAGGTACTAAAAATTGCTGAGTCATAAACCGTCACGGTCTACGAAGTAGTGGTTTAGGTGGCGGTAGATAGGTATTTATTCATTACATTCACCACTGAAATATCTTTTTTTATCAGTTGTCAAAGAGATATGAGTTACATACACATAAGGTAATAGGTAACAAATTGTTAACAATAATATCTGAGAGAGTTATAGTGGTGAGATATAGAAGACCATAACAATAACAGATAAGTAAAGGTACCCTAATCATGAAAATAAAACCAAGTTTACATACCTAATTATTTGTTTAACAATCCGAAAACTTCAACAAAATTAGCCCAGCACTTAAGGTGATACAGTAGCGATCAACAGGTAGCCAAAACGCGTTCCAAGATTGCGGCTATAATTTTGAATATTTTTTTCGAGATATTTGGCACACGTATTCGTAATATAATAAAGAATGGCGGTACAGAGCCCAATTTGAAAAATATATTAATATGTGGACATTACTTTGTAATTAAATACAATATTAAAAAAACGAGCCTGTACCGCCATTAAGAAGAACAAAAAAATACGCTTTCTTCAAATAAACTTTTTTATCCGATGTCTAGATTTTGTGTCATTTTGGAACTACTAATGAAATAAAAAATTTTAGTAGTTCCAAAATGACACAAAATCTAGGCATCGGATAAAAAAGTTTATCTGAAGAAAGTGTATTTTTTTGTTCTTCTTAATGGCGGTACAGGCTCGTTTTTTTAATATTGTATTTAATTACAGAGTACTTTCCACATATTAATATATTTTTAAAATTGGGCTCTGTACCGCCATTCTTTATTATATTACGAATACGTGTGCCAAATATCTCGAAAAAATATTCAAAATTACAGCCGCAATCTTGGAACGCGTTTTCGCTACCTGTTGATCGCTACTGTTTCCTCTTAATTTTAGTACCTACCTACACCTACCTAATTTTTTCGTACAAGAAAACTAGATTTAGACTACAATGACCTCAGGATTATATCTAATTTATAATATCTAATTTATACTATAAGCGGCGAGCAAAAGTACATGTTAACGAACAACTGTCAGAGGAAATTGAAATTAGACGTGGCGTAAGACAGGGATGCGTATTGTCGCCAGTTCTTTTAATGCCTACTCGGAAGAGATCCTAAAAAATGTGTTCTGCATATCAAGGCACCGATCTAAATCGGTGTCTCGCTGTCCATACCGTGTGTGCTCGGTCACTCAGCCGGCGAATTGGCAAAATAAATTTTGTTCTCCTCGACGGCTGAGCGCCCGAAAGGTGTGGCCATCAAGCCCACGTCTGTCGGTACGTGACCTCGATGCTTACATTCCGCGGCTATAGTCCATTTGACCTATATGAAGGGTACTTAGTGCCTGAAGGACGACATTTGTGTTTCGATATCCTGTGGCTATCTCACTTCATTCTTAAGGGTTTCCTCTATATCCAGCTAACTGCTGTCTAGGCCGTCTATGTACCGTTCTTTGGTTTTCGTCGTAGTTAGTCAATTCTCTTAATAATCTGCTAGGATGGTTCCTGATATTGTTAAATATTTCATGTGCTCTTTCGTCTATCATTCTCAGGACTTTCTTTTGTTGCGTATGTCCAAATACGTATCTTAATGGGACATATCTAGGTACATTCAGAGCTTCCCTGATCTTGTGGTTTTGGATGGTTTGTATTTTTTTCTTGTTGGTTTTACACGTGTGTCCCCATGCGGCTGAGGCGTATGTTAGTGTTGGCAAAATTATACAATTTGCCATCCTAATCTTTGTATTAAATCTCAGTTTACTCTTTCGACCTATTAGCGATGAGAGTTGACTCCTAAGGGCTTTAGCTTTGTTGATCGTTTGTTTTACGTGTTCTGTAAAGGTCAGCCTTTTGTCCAACATTACGCCTAGGTATTTGGCTTGATTTGACCATTCAATTTGGGTATCAAATAGGGATAGTACGTCATTTGGCCTGCCTCTTCTTTTTTGGTACATGACGGCCTGTGTTTTGTCAGGATTGACAGCTATTTTTCACTGCACACACCATTCTTGTAGTTGGTCAAGAGCTCTTTGTAGATGTCTTGTTGCAACATCTGGGTGGGTACTGCTAAAAGCTATCTCTGTATCATCTGCGTATAGACTTAGCAACGATCTGAGTTCAGTTGGGGTGTCTGCCGTATATATAGTATATAGATATGGCCACAACACTGCCCCCTGTGGCACACCAGCCTCCATGGTCCCACGGTAGTAGCTTGACACGGTAGTATCTTTCTTCTAAATATGTTTTCAGTATAGTAAACATTGACTCAGGAACGTTCATTTTTATTTTGAAGAGCAGCCCTTCATGCCAGACTTTATTAAAAGCCTGACTGAGGTCTAGAAAAAGTGCAGAACAGTATTTTTTTTCTTCAAAAGTTTTATTTACTATATCAACGACTCTATGAACTTGTTCTATTGTTGAATGCTTCTCTCTGAAACCAAACTGGTGATCCGGAAAAAGTTATTATCAGTTATTATTTTCATACGTCTTGTCGCTAATAGCTTCTCAAATAGTTTAGCTAGTACCGGTAAAAGACTAATAGGACGATAGGAGGATGTTCGTGGGGTGGTTTACCAGGTTTATGGATCATTATTATATCAGCAATTTTCCATTGCGTTGGTACAATTTTGAGCCTTAGTGCTAGATGAAAAGTTGTGTTATCATACCTAACCCTTTATCTGGTAACTCTTTTAAGATAGTTTCTGTTATAAGGTCGTAGCCTGGAGCTTTTTTGGTTTTTAATCTATATTGAATAGTATTTTTTACCTCTCTTTTTGTTACTGGTTTAATTTGCTCACTTGGCTGTTGGATTGTTGCTAGACTTTCATAGACTTCATCTTCTTCAGCACTGACAGAGGGTAGAGGTTGAAAAACTTCTTCAAGATATTTTCCAAATGCCTCTGCTTTTCCTTGATCTGTTCTCGACCATGAGCCATCTGGATTTATTAATGCTGGTATGTGTTTACTGGGTTGTTTTAATTTCCCTGGTGGCCTTCCAAAGTGAATAATCGGTATCTGCTGTTGGTGTTAAATTTTGAAGATAATTTTCGACGTAGGAGTTTTTGTGCTGTAGTATTGTATTTTTCAGCTGTCTTGCGGCTCTATTGTAGTTTATTTTGTCTTGATGCTGCCTTGTGTTTTACCATATCTTTCTTAGTCTTCTCTTCTCTTTAATTTGGTTTCTTATATTAATAGGATTGTTTCTTTTATTCTGTGTATCTTTACATTCTGGAGTGGCATTCCAGGCAGCTTCTTGGAGAAGTGTAGTAAATTCGTATACTGCCAATTCAAGTTTATCTTTTGTTTTTAGAGAAATATTAAGGTTTATTTTTGATGTACTTCCCTGAACTGATTCCAGTCGGTTTTATGATTGTGCAGTTTTGCTGGACGTTCCTTCTCAACAAATCTTGAATTTAGCGTCGCTATTACGGGGGTATGGTCTGAAGCAATTTCATTTGGTACATCATCAATTTGGTCATACTTTGGTACAATATTTAAATAGCCTTCTCCAAAACCTTTACTTACAAAGAAGTCAAGACAGTCCGGAAGTCTACTAGGGTCAGTGGGCCAGTAAGTAGGTGTGTAACTATGTAGATAAGTGTTTGAGATGTAGTTCCTGCATCACTTGAAAGAGGATTCTACCTCTACCTGGTGGAGAAAGTCGAGAGCCCCAACTCACAATGTTTTGCATTATAGTCAGCACCGGCAAGAAATCTATTACCTAGTGAATTAAAATAATTAGTAAATGATTCTTTATTCGGTGGATAGTTTGGTGGAAGATATGCTGCAGATATTGCTACTTGTCCAGGCCAATCTTCTATGATAATACTTGCTGCCTGCAGGTGTGGCTCTTTTATGTTACCAAGGTGATAGTGTTTATTCCCTTTTCGGATAATAACGGCTGCACCTGCTCGAGCATGCCTTTCAGCATCAGGGTGCGGTGCATTATAAATTATATATCCATAAAATTTAAGGTTGTGGTTGCTTGTTAAATGTGTCTCTGATATTAGCATTACGTCAACATTGTTTTCTAACAGGAAATATTGCAATTCGTTTTTATGATTTGCTAGTCCATTTGCATTCCAGAGTCCTACCTGAAGTAACTCACCCATTTGTTTTAAGAGAGAGTGCATGTTTGAGTTATTCTCTTAGTTCTCCCATTTCTTGTGTAAGTTCGTTTATAGGTTTTTGCTGTTTTTCCAAAGTTTGTTGAAGAAATAAATTTTGTTGTTGCAGGTACATGTTTTGTTGATTGAGATATGAATAGATATCATTTGTAGCTATATTTTTGATGTAGCTTGTGCATATATTAATCCAGTTTTTGGTTGGTGCGGGCTTGACGTATGTAGGTCTAGGGCCAATATATTGTTGCGATGTAGATGGATAAATTGATTCGGTTTTTTGGAATTAATTTTTATTATTGTTGTTCGTGTTTTTTGGAAATCTCTTATTTAATAATTCAACGTAGACTTGACAGCCTTTATAATTCGCAGGATGAGCAACCCCACATACAATACATTTTGCTGGTTTTCCGTCTTCTTTCTTCTTTTCACATTTACGGTAGTCGTGTTGTCCAGCACACTTGACACATCTGTATTATAGTGTACATTGATTTCGTGTATGACCATAATTTTGGCATCTTTTACATTGGATTATGGTTTGTTTCTTCCTTGGGGCTTCAAATCAGATTACTGCATTTAACAGAGTTCCTATTTTATATATATCATTGTTGTTTTGCTTTTTTTCTAAATCTATGAAGAAGAGATCACGTGGTTCATTTGTTGCCCGATTTTTTACATTCATTAGGTGTTTAACGTTATGTCCTTGTTTTTTTAAGACATCTATTATATCCTCTTGCGGAGTACTATGATGAAGATTTCTTAGCACAACTCTGTATAGTTTTTCCTCCGGTAATTTGTAGGTGTGCCGTACTATTTTGTTAGCATCCAGGGTTTCTTTAATTATTTTATAACTCTCAACTGTGTTTGGTTGAATTTTCATATTACTGTCTGCTACTAATTTGTAAGTAAAATCCACTGTTGCTGATTATATTAAGCCTAAAAGTTTTTGGACTTCTTTGGTAACTCCGTATAAAATAAATGGTGGAATTTTTTCCTTTTTGACAGGAACGTCTTTTTCTTTTTCTTCTTGTTCATCGTGGATTTCATTTAATACTTCAAAATGATTATTTATTTTGACAGTATTATTTTCTTCGATGCGTGGTTTTGCCTTTACTTGGTTCGTTGGACTGTTGTTTATTCTTTTCCGTTTTCCTTTATACGACTCTACTGTTTGGAATTTATTTGGTTCGTATATTTTATAGTGACTAGAAGTATTGTGTTGATTGTTTCCTATGTTCCGTATATTTCCAGTTTGAGACGATGATGTACTCTGGGATGCCGTCTGATCGGGGATTTGTCCATTTTGTATTTCCATCGGTTGTTGCCATATTGGTGGTTGGTACTGCATAAGAAACGAAGGTGGCATTTGTTGTTGCAATCCGTATTGTAAATGTTGGTTTGGATCATTCAAATTTTGAAACACGTTACTAGGATGTATTTGAAACTGCTGGGGATATCCATTGTGCAAGTAGGGTTGATTTTGGTTTGTAGTAACATTTGGAATAATATAATTTGCTTGGTAACCGCCACCACTGGTTCCTTGCGTTTTATGGCTTATTAATTATATACACAATAAAAATGACCATTATTTTTGTTTTATATTATTTACAATAGAATTTTTATTTCTTACCTAAAATGCTGGCAGTATCAGTTCTCAACTGCTATTTTATTACTTTTAAATTTTATTAAAGACACGAGAAAAGAGCTGTCCCTCATCTCAACGGTTAGAAACAGATCAACCTTTTTTGTAATAAAATTAAACGGAGTTTGGAACGGGGTTTGGAAAGTTTACTGGAATAAAAGTAAGCGGAGTTCCCATTAACAACATTAGATATGCGGATGACACTGTCATCTTAGCCGAAAATATTGAAGATCTTCAGAGACTGGTGAACAGAATAACGATGTATACCCAAGAATACGGTATAGCAATGAACATCAAGAAGACAAAAAAAATACCAAGTTTCTTGTAAAAGGTATATATTAAAATACCCTAAATAAGGGTCACAATACAAAACGTTTTCGGATTAAGGAATCCATCATCAGTGTTTAAAAGCCCTAAAATTAAGTATAACCTAATTAAATGAGATAAAAGTTAAAATTGACAGGGGTTTTCAAGAACTAGAGGCCATACTTACAAAATTTGCATGCCTGAGCCACCAAAATGTATAGGGTAAAAACCCTTTAAATGTAAATAATAAAGTTATTTTACATATTTATATAAAATTCATCGGATGTTATAGATAAACCTGGATGTTACCCAGGGCGACACAGGACTCTCCCCACGTGGATGGAACTTTTTTTGGAGAAAACCACGTGGGGAGAGTCCTGTGTTGCCCTGGGTAACATCCAGGTTTATCTATAACATCCGATGAATTTTATATAAATATGTAAAATATATATATAATGGATTTTCTACGGCTGTCGCCGCCTCCCCATACCCAGCTTCCAATTTTTTCTATCGTAACAAGTATCTTCATCTAATTGCCTCGAATCCATTGCGTCCTGAATATTGTCCCTCCAGCTTCTCCGTGGTCGTCCCCTTCTTCTCTCCGGTGGGACCCACTCTAATATTTTTCTCGGCCAGCGAGTCTCATTCATTCTTTTAACGTGCCCGAACCATGTCAGCTGTCTCTTTTCAATATCGTCCATTATAGTTTTTTCCACCTTCATACGTTCTCTAATTGTTTCATTTCTTACATGTTCTAATCTGGAAACCTGACAACTTCTCCTCAAGAAGTCCATTTCTGTACTAAGTAGCTTCTTTTTATTTCTTGCACTTATGTCCCAAACTTCTGCACCGTAAATTGTAGCGCTCTTCATTATACTTTCATATATTCTTTTCTTTGTTTCCTTCCTGATATCTTTGTCCCATAAAATTGAATTGAGGGATCTAGTGATGCTTCTACCTTTATTGATCCTGTGTTGTATTTCATCTTCACTATTTCCTTGTTTGTTAAATATAGTTCCCAAATATTTGCATTGTTTCACACCAACAATATGTCCTTGTTCCAATGGTAGGTTTTCAATGTCTTCGTTTCCCACTATGAAGTATTCTGACTTATCCATATTTATTACTAATCCTGCCTGTTGGTAATGCTCATTTAGCTTCCGTATCATATAGCTTAAGTCATCTTGATCTTGGGCTATTACAACTTGGTCGTCCGCAAAGTATAATGTAAATAGGGAGTCATCTCCCACTTTCAGTCCCATCGGTTTTACTGCTTCTGTCCACCTCTGTAAGGATTGGTCAAGGTATATTTTAAAGAGAGTGGGAGATAGACAACATCCTTGTCGGAGGCCTTTTGAAGTATTAAATACCTCAGTGAAATTTTTGCCGTTTTTGATTCTGGTGTTAGTGGTCTCATACAACATTCTAGTTGCTTGTATGAGTTTTCCATCGATACCGATGTCTTTCATTGAATTCCATAGTTCTATAATGGGGACACTATCATAGGCTTTTTCTAGGTCGATAAGAGCGATGTGGGTTTCCTGATTTCTTTGTATTCTTTTTTCTAGTGCTATTTTTAAAGTGAAGAGTAAGTGAAGAGAAGTTCTAAGTGAAGAATATGTAAAATAACTTTATTATTTACATTTAAAGGGTTTTTACCCTATACATTTTGGTGGCTCAGGCATGCAAATTTTGTAAGTATGGCCTCTTGTTCTTGAAAACCTCTGTCAATTTTAACTTTTATCTCATTTAATTAGGTTATACTTAATTTTAGGGCTTTTAAACACTGATGACGGATTCCTTAATCCGAAAACGTTTTGTATTGTGACCCTTCTTTAGGGTATTTTAATATATACCTTTTACAAGAAACTTGGTATTTTTGTGATTTATGGTATACAGCCAGCTACAGGAAGTTTATTTTCCTCGTGGAAGAAGATAAAAGTTATGAGAATATCTAAAACGCAAAGAAATAACGAGAATATCCTCATAAACGGAACCAATGTCGAACAAGTAAACCAATATGCATATCTGCAATGATCAACTCTAGAAATGATTACTTCCAGGAAATTAAAATTAAAATACAAAAGGCTAGAGCGAATTTTAACAGAATGATAGAAGTGCTTTGACATCTGAAGTTAGAGCTAGGAGTAAGGTTGGCTAGGTGCTACGTTTTTTCGACTTTGTTTTACGGAATGAAAGCTTGGACCTTGAATGCGGTATTAATGAAAAAACTGGAATCGTTCGAGCTGTGGGGGTATAGAAGAATTCTGAAAATATCGTGGACAGAACACGTCACAAACAGAGAGGTTTTGAGAAAGATGAATAAATAATGGAAATCTTAAATACCATCAAAACAAGGAAACTAGAATACATCAGACGTATTATACATCGAGAGAGACAACTTGCTCCAACTCATTATGCAGAGAAAGCTTCAAGAAAAAGGAAGAATAAGGAGATGCAGAATATCGTAGCTGTGCAACCTGAGAGAATGGTACGGATGTACATCAAATGAACTTTTGAGAGCAGCCGTCTTTAAAGTCCGAATAGCTATGATGATTGGCGACCTCCGTCGCAAAGATGGCACTTGATTAAGAAGAATAATTTTCTCCTCCTCATTCTTTAAGCCTTTCAAGAGCCTGGTGATACTCCTGCTGCAATATTGTAAGCTTGCTGTCTCCACTCGCTGCGATTTTGTGGCAGAGGGATGGCTTCATGTAGGGATTTTCCTATTTAGTCTGCCCATCGTGTTGAAGATCTCTTGGTCTTCGGCTTTCTACCTTTCCTTCTACTACCAATAGTTCCATAGTCCCGGTTTTTCTGGCTGTGTGGCTGAAGTGGTTTAGGTATGCTCGGTTTACTTTTTTCAATAGTCTGTCTTTTATATTATTTTCTTCAGAATTGACAGGTTAGTTCTAAGTAGGTCTGAGTTCTGTTCTCGTACAATTCTTCTGTAGATCTACATTTAGAAGGCTTCAGTTTTATAGCTATTGATTTTTTTGACAGTTCATGTTTCAGCTGCTTATGTAGTAATGGTAAAAAGGGCACTGACATACCTGAGCTTAGCAATCCATGTTATTGTTCGGTCTTTCCATGTTTCAATTAATTTAGCTGTGATAGTTATAATTCTAATTCTGAATGATCAACTTAAGAGGCAACAGTAGCGATCAACAGGTAGCAACAAACGCGGTCCAAGATTGCGGCTGTAATTTTGAATATTTTGTCGAGATATTTGGCACACATATTCGTAATATAATAAAGAATGGCGGTACAGAGCCCAATTTGATAGATATATTAGTATGTGGAAATTACTCTGTAATTAAATACAATATTAAAAAAACGAGCCTGTACCGTCATTAAGAAGAACAAAAAAATACACTTTCTTCAAATAAACTTTTTTGTCCCATGCCTAGATTTTGTGTCATTTTGGACCTAGTAAAATTTTTTACTTCTAACAAGAAATCGAACATATTATAACTAATAACTAATTAGGCAACATAAAGAAATTGTCACTGTCATTTTGACAAACCTGCGTCAGATTTTCTCTTATCTGTTCTGGTTATTTATATCGATATCTGTTCAGTGCAGTAGTGTATTATTTTAAAAAATCGGTATTGTTGTTTCATAGGAAAGTAATGTTTATTTATAGTTAATTTATTATGTTTTTGTGTAATAGAACTAAGTTGTTGGCCTATTTGAAAAATAGATTATTGTTAATTGTGAGTTTAGTTATATGTAGGTAGGTAAGTATATTTTACGTAAAAATATTTCGAATTCTAATGCGAGTATATAAAGTTTTAGGAGGATCTTTTATTCTAAAAATATTATTATATCAATAGTTTTAAAAAATGGCAAAAGTTCATTTAAAGTTCTATTTAAAAAAAAAGGGTTGAAACTAGTTAGAGTGCTTTTGGCGCTCTATGAGCTAAATAAAATAAAACGGCTCTTGTTTCGCTTCACAACGAAATGATTATTTATGATTATTATTTCGTGCAAATATCTATGTTAACATAAAATTTTCACCCATTTTGGTTTATTTTTAGAAATATTTATTTACTAATAACAAAACTGTTTTCTATTACTTCCATTTAGCGCGCCTATGAGTATAATTGTCAAAATATTGATCATAGATAATGTCAAAGATTATCACTGTTGCCCAAGTTTCGCAGACCTTACGAAAAAAGTATGATACAATCTCCCGAAGTTATATTGATGACGTGCTACTGTATGCTCTTAAGACAAACAGCTCCCCACTCCTCAACCTACTCAGTTAGAGAAAATAGTCCTAAAAACACATCACTTGAGAGAAGCACTATGCTAAAACAGCTGTAGTGACATTAATTTATAATACATTTTGTGGAAGTATTGAAAACCAAAGTTTTCAGTGTTTTATTATTCGCTGGCGTCTTTGTTGGTTATCGGAAAGCCCAAATGTACAAATATGTCACTACTTCGACATTCACCACTGCGTATGTAGTCCATGTGGTGAGACCGCTCCCGTCTGAAAAACATTTCTAATTCGGTTTTTCTGCGGATTCATATTCAAAAATGTCCCCTTTAAACAAATCTGAAGGGTGCCGGACGGAATTTTTGGGCAGAAATTGTTTTTTTAAACAAATACATAAGATCACCTTTTATTGCTCCAAAAAATATATTTTTAGGTTTTTTGGGTCATTCTAAACAAGAAAGGTATCTTGTGATTGTTCTCAAAAATTGACAGTTTTCGAGTTATAGGCGATTTAAAATCTAAAAAATGCGAAAATACGCATTTTCGAGGCTTAAAAACTCATATTTAAATTAGTATGTTTAAGGGTGCCAATAACTTGGATTAAAGTTTAAACATTCCTTTTCAAGATTCCGAAGAGTGATGATCGGGTCTAACTTCAATTTAGACCGTAGTCTTTGAATTGTTAATTATGCGTGTCCATCCGGTTTTTTGCGGTGCGGCGCGCACTATTTTTAAAAATCTCCTATTTTTCTCCGAAAAATATTTTTTTTAGATTCTTTGGGACATTCTAAATAAAATAAGTTTTTTGATATTTTCCGCAAAAGTTACTAGTTTTAAAGTTATAAGCGATTTAAAATGCGAAAATGTGTTTTTTGTCATTTTTCGGATTTTAAATGTCTTATAACTTTAAAACTCTTATAGGTCTTAGGCCCACATATAAAATTATTATTTATGACCACACCGTTGAAACTTTTGTACTTGTTATTTGGGTGGAGTCGGACAAATTTGGAGCTTAGCGCATTATGGCAGTGGGGCATTTGTCTGTCAAGCGGTCACGAAGTTGTCAATTTTATGCAAGAAAAAAATTTATAACCACATTGGTCATTTTATTTTAATCAATGGTTTTTATCATATAAACAGCGAAAACAATTTTGTCGGACAAAAATATTGGGGCATATGACGCGTCGGACACGCTAAATATGTCAATTTTATGAAAATAATAAATTTATTACCACATGGATAATTTTAACGGTATCTACCATAAAACCTTTTTACAATAATGTGGTAACCTTGGCGGACAATTTTCACGGGGCATATGCGCAGTCGGATGCCCCGAAGATGTCAATTTCCTGAATTTTTTTTATTTACAACCATTTTTCCGACAAACATAGTAGGTTATAAGTAATTATATTCTACATTAAAAAATCTAAAGGTCGGACAAAAATATTGGGGCAATTCGACAGTCGGACAAAAAATTTAATTTTTATTAGTAAACTATACTTTTAAACTATGCTGGGTTCATGCATCCTTTATCTTCACAACCATTTTTCCGACAAAAGTAGTAGGTTACAAGTAATTATATTCTTAAACAAAAAATGTAATTGTCTGACAAAAATGTTGGGGCAAACATCGTTATGTAGTTTTTTGTTATTTAAAAAATTTATCGTCGTATTTAAAAAAAAATTACGACGAAAGTAGGAGGTTATAAGTAATTATATTCTAAATAAAAAAGTCTAAGTGCCCGACAGAAATATTGGGGCAAATCAACAGTCAGATAAAAAATTTAATTTTTATTAGTAAACTATAAGTTTAAACTATGCTTTGTTCGTGCAGCCCTTACCTTCACAACCATTTTTCCGACAAAAGTAGTAGGTTATAAGTATGTAATTATATTTTTAAACAAAAAAAGTAATTGTCTGACAAAAATCTTGGGGCAAACCAACAGAAAACTTAATTCTTTAGGCTATCGACGAGGAGCTATTGTAAAAAAATTTTTAAAGCAGATTTTCTCGGTTACTTTTGTATCGATTTAGCTGAAAATTGGTACACACACTAAGTACAATATTTAAAAGGGCATGACGTAAAGCTGTACCCAAAATTTTCCAAAAAAATTTTCCGAGAAGAGGGAAAATTTTGGAAAAATTGTGATCTAATAATTTGTGTACATACTCCTTGAACAATGACAAACATCGTTCTGCAGTTTTTTTTTAATTTAAAAAAAAAATTCGACACAAGTAGGAGGACAGTTATGTATCTTGTAAATCAAAAAATCTAAGTGTCTGACAAAATATTGGGGCAAATCGAAAGTCGGACGAAAAATTTAATTTTTATTAGTAAACTATACTTTTAAACTATGCTAGGTTCGTGCATCCCTTATCTTCACAAGCATTTTTTCCGACAAAAGTAGTAGGTTACAAGTAATTATATTCTTAAACAAAAAATGTAATTGTCTGACAAAAATGTTGGAGCAAACGAACAGAAAACTTAATTCTTTTAGGCTATCGACGAAGAGGTATTGTCAAAAAAAATTTTAAAACAGTTTTTCTCGGTTACTTTTGAATCTATTTAGCTGAAAATTGGTACACACACGAAGTACAACATTTAAAATGGCATGACGTAGAGCTGTACCCAAAATTTTCCAAAACATTTTGCCGACAAGGGGGAAAATTTTGGAAAAATTGTGATCTGGAAATGTGTGTACATGCTCCTTGAACAATGACAAACATCGTTCTGTAGTTTTTTTCTCGAATTAAAAAAAAATCCGACAAAAGTAGGAGGTTATAAGTAATTATATTCTAAATAAAAAAATCTAAGTGTCCGACAAAAATATTGGGACAAATGGACAGTCGGACAAAAATTTTTATTTTTATTAGTAAACTATACTTTTAAACTATGCTGGGTTCGTGCATCCCTTATCTTCACATCCATCTTTCCGACAAAAGTAGTAGGTTACAAGTAATTATATTCTTAAACAAAAAATGTAATTGTCTGACAAAAATGTTGGGGCAAACGAACAGAAAACTTAATTCTTTTAGGCTGTCGACGAAGAGGTATTGTCAAAAAAAATTTTAAAACAGTTTTTCTAGGTTACTTTTGAATCTATTTAGGTATTAATACGAAGTACAACATTTAAAAGGGCAAGACGTAGAGCTGTACCCAAAATTTTCCAAGAACGGGGAAAATTTTGGAAAAATTGTGATCTGGAAATGTGTGTGATTGCTCCTTGACCAAACGACAAACATCGTTCTGTAGTTTTTTTTCTCGAATTAAAAAAAAATCCGACAAAAGTAGGAGGTTATAAGTAATTAGATTCTAAATAAAAAAATCTAAATGTCCGACAAAAATATTGGGGTAAATGGACAGTCGGACAAAAAATTTAATTTTTATTAATAAACTATACTTTTAAACTATGTAGGGTTCATGCATTCCTTATCTTTACAACCATTTATCCGACAAAAGTAGTAAGGTACAAGTAATTATATTCTTAAACAAAAAATGTAATTGTCTGACAAAAATGTTGGGGCAAACGAACAGAAAACTTAATTCTTTTAGGCTATCGACGAGAAGGTATTATCAAAAAAAAATTTAAAACAGTTTTTCTCGGTTATTTTTGAATCGATTTAGCTGAAAATTGGTACACACTCTAAGTACAACATTTAAAAGGGCATGACGTAGAGCTGTACCCAAAATTTTCACCATTGGCGCGCATACGGGTAATATGAGCCGAAAAATACGTACCTAATATAATATGAAGTCAAAAATGTATAAAAATTACTTTTTTTTTTAAATTGTACCAAAATGCCCCATTATTTTTGTCCGACAAGTGATCCAATATGCATTACACATGTAAAAAAACAGTAAAAAATAAAAATAACATCTGTGGTAATAAATAAAAAAATTACAGGAAATTGACATCTTCGGGGCATCCGACTGCGCATATGCCCCGTGAAAATTGTCCGACAAGGTTACCACATTATTGTAAAAAGGTTTTATGGTAGATACCGTTAAAATTATCCATGTGGTAATAAATTTATTATTTTCATAAAATTGACATATTTAGCGTGTCCGACGCGTCATATGCCCCAATATTTTTGTTCGACAAAATTGTTTTCGCTGTTTATATGATAAAAACCATTGATTAAAATAAAATGACCAATGTGGTTATACATTTTTTTCTTACATAAAATTGACAACTTCGTGACCGCTTGACAGACAAACGCCCCACTGCCATAATGCGCTAAGCTCCAAATTTGTCCGTTTCCACCCAAATAACAAGTACAAAAAGCTTCAATGGTGTGGTTATAAATAATAATTTTATATGTGGGCCTAAGACCTATTAACTTTTGATAAAAATGTCAAGAAACTTATTTTATTTAGAATGTCCCAAAGAATCTAGAAAAAAATATTTTTCGGAGGAAAATAGGAGATTTTTGAAAATAGTGCGCGCCGCACCGGCAAAAAACCGGATGGACACGTATAATTAACAATAATTAAAAAACTACGGTCTAAATTGAAGTTAGAACCGATCACTCTTCGGAATCTTGAAAAGGAATGTTTAAAATTTAATCCAAGTTATTGGCACCCTTAAAAATACTAATTTAAATATGAGTTTTTAAACCTTAAAAATGCGTATTTTCGAATTTTTTAGATTTTAAATCGCCTATAACTCGAAAACTGTCAATTTTTGAGAAAAATCACAAGATACATTTCTTGTTTAGAATGACCCAAAAAACCTAAAAATATATTTTTGTTTAAAAAAATTGTTTAGACAATTTCTGCCCAAAAATTCCGTCCGGCAGCCGTCAGATTTTTTTAAAGGGGACCTTTTTGAATATGAATCCGCAGAGAAACCGAATTAGAAATGTTTTTCAGACGGGAGCGGTCTCACCACATGGACTAATGTGCGATAGATATTATCTGCCCTGTCTATGAAAATTATTTTTGTTTTCGTGTTAATATGTGCAACGTAGCACAGACCTCAGGCAAAGCTGTAATATTGAGAGTATAAATGACTGGACACTGAAAATAAAAAAAAGAATGATATAGCCATATAAGCAGAATGGAAGAAGGAAGACTGGTAAAGATAGCACGAGACAGATCACCAAACGGCCGAAGGAATATAGGAAGGCCAAGGAAGAGATGGAGTGGCAACCTGGATATCTGATGAGGAGGCATCCGAAGATGGAACAAACGTGAGCATATTAAGGAAGCAGGAAAAAGAAGAAGAAGAAGAAGAAGAAGAAGAAGAAGAAGAAGAAGAAGAAGAAGAAGAAGAGGAAGAAGAAGAAGAAGAAGAAGAAGAAGAAATAGAAGAAGAAGAAGAAGAAGAAGAAGAAGAAGAAGAAGAAGAAGAAGAAGAAGAAGAAGAAGAAGGTGTTAATATGAAGTGCGAATTGTTTGCTTCTCCAGCTTAGCCGTTCGATGATGATAGTCATTTCAACTTCATTCACTGCTAGTAGGTATAAGTGTATCATCTGCGTATCGCAGGTTACTGATTTGTATGACTCGTATAGTGATGACTCGTATAGTGACTCGCGCCATTAGCGCCAACACCAATTGATACAAAAATGAGCCAGTGTGGGAAAATATGGTTAGGCAAAGGGATTTCTGTTCAAGGATACTATGGTCAAGGATAGAAACTTATTAATAAATATACTTAAATAGGTAGCATATCGGAATAAAAGCACACCGAATGATTATGACGATTGCTAAAACACAATATAGTACGAGGAAGACACAATCTAGAAATGTCTGATTTCATGGCATTTTTCGAACTTAAAATACTGCCAAACACAAATCTGGTGAGATACCTAGCCTAGAGATTGGCTACTATCGACCTTTGTTCCGCAGTCAAAAACCAAGAGCCCCAAACACTGTAGTGACTATGGATTGATCAGCTTAATGTCACAATTATTGAAAACATTTAAAGGTTACACATGCAATAACTTTCAGAAAGTGTGAAGCGGATATAAGTAACAAATAGATACCCGTGTTGAGCTGCCCCCCCCCTTGCAAAAGATAAAAAAACAAATAGCCCTGATTTATGAGCTATTTATGAGCTCTCATATTCCGCAAACTAAAAATTTTGAGCTCGTTCCACTGAGCAGGAATTTAATACCCTGAGGCTGAGTCAGCCCCCCCCCACTACTTAAAAATAGGAATATTGAATCGGTTTTTGCGACAGAATTACGAGCTATTTATGAGCTCTTGAAATTATATAGTTTCGATTTTTGAGCTCATCCCCTTCACCCCCAAACAACCCTTTAATTGATTTAACTTAAGAGAAAGATGCTGAGAAAACTTAAAATATATCGTATTGCGGATATAATTCCTATAGCTTATATACTCTAAGAATAAACTATTAAATCAAGGGCATTTCGATTATTGAGCTACAACCCCTTCGCAAGAAAACCACCCTATCTTCCCGGCTTAAGAGAAAGTTGTACTTAAAATGCGTTAATCTAATTATTTGGCGACTACATATCATTTAATAATTTATAAGCTTCCAAATTACGCGCATTTAGATCAGTAAATTGCAATTTATTTTATATAGTGCAGTCACTGAAGGTAAAAATCAACGATTACCTTCAAGTTCGGTGAACCTTCATCGATTTTCACGAAAATTGGTCAGTGGTTAGAGGATACGTCAAGAAACAAAGGTGACATGGTACCACCTTGCGCCTTTGCCCTGAGGGTGGATACCGCCCCTTCTCGGGGGTGAAAATTATTTTATAAAAAATAACTGCACAAATCAATAAAAGAACAAATTAAAAGCCAAATTTATTATATAAAGTTAATAAAATAAGTCAATAATTTTTAAGTTATTAAAGATCAAAGATGTTAATTATTTGTGAAAAAATGCATATTTTGAAGAGGTTTTTTGTAAATCACTGAAAAACTGTAAGTTTTTACAAAAAAGGTAATAGTAAGGTAATAGTAGTTTAATTCCTATAGCTTATATTCTAAGAATAAACTCTAAAATCACGCGCCTTTTGATTATTGAACTACAACCCCTTCGCAAGAAAACCATCCCATATTCCCGGCTTAAGAGAGGGTTGTACTTAAAATAATTTAAATTAATTATTTGTCGACTATATATTGTTTAATAATTTATGAGCTCGCAAAATATACGCATCTCAATTATTGAATTGCCATTTTCTTGCTATAGTGCAGTCACTGAAGGTAAAAATCAACTATGACCTTCGATTTCGGTAAATCTCCATTCATTTTCACGAAAATTGGTGAGCGGATTTTGATACTATCAACTTTTTCTGGATCTTATTTTTGATGGGTATTTCTAAGTACTTTGACAAGTATTTAGTAACTAAGTGTTATAAAATGCATCTTTTTCCCGTTATTTAAGCTTGAACCCTTAGATTTGAACTGTCGCGGAAAAAAATATACATTTAATTACCAATAACTTACTTTAAATTAACATTAAAGGTTTTTCAAGTAAGCAATTTATTATATTTTTTATTAGCTTCAATTTCAGTGATGAAAACTTTTTTGTAAAAACTTACAGTTTTTGAGCCATTTATGAAAAATCGCTCTAAAGCATGCATTTTCTTTCCAAAAATTAAAATATTTGATCTTTAATAACTCAAAAAGTATTGATTTATTTTAATCACATTATATAACAAATTTTGCTTACAATTTGTCCCTCTCTCGATTTCTGGGGTTATTTTTGATAAAGTAATTTTCACTCCCGAGAAGGGGTGACATATACCCCAGGCTAAAACCCCAAGTTGTTATTGCCAATTCGTGAAAATAAATGGAGATTTACCGAAATCGAAGGTAATAGTTGATTTTTACCTTCAGTGACGGCACTATAGAAAGAAAATGGCAATTCAATAATTGAGATGCGTATATTTTGCAAGCTAATAAATTATTAAACGATATGTAGTCGCCAAATAATCAATTTAAATTATTTTAAGAACAACTCTCTCTTAAGCCGGGAAAATGGGGTCGTTTTCTTGCGAAGGGGTTGTAGCTATATAATCGAAAGGTGCGTGATTTAAGAGTTTATTCTTAGAATATAAGCTATACGAATTAAACTACTATTAACTTTTTTGTAAAAACTTACAGTTTTTCAGTGATTTACAAAAAACCTCTTCAAAACATGCATTTTTTCACAAATAATTAAAATCTTTGATCTTTAATAACTTAAAAAGTATTGACTTATTTTATTAACTTTATATAATAAATTTTGCTTTTAATTTGTTCTTTTATTGATTTGTGCAGTTATTTTTTATAAAATAATTTTCACCCCCGAGAAGGGGCGGTATCCACCCTCAGGGTAAAGGCGCAAGGTGGTACCATGTCACCTTTGTTTCTTGACGTATCCTCTAACCACTGACCAATTTTCGTGAAAATCGATGAAGGTTCACCGAACTTGAAGGTAATCGTTGATTTTTACCTTCAGTGACTGCACTATACAAAATAAATTGCAATTTACTGATCTAAATGCGCGTAATTTGGAAGCTTATAAATTATTAAATGATATGTAGTCGCCAAATAATTAGATTAACGCATTTTAAGTACAACTTTCTCTTAAGCCGGGAAGATAGGGTGGTTTTCTTGCGAAGGGGTTGTAGCTCAATAATCGAAATGCCCTTGATTTAATAGTTTATTCTTAGAGTATATAAGCTATAGGAATTATATCCGCAATACGATATATTTTAAGTTTTCTCAGCATCTTTCTCTTAAGTTAACTCAATTAAAGGGTTGTTTGGGAGTGAAGGGGATGAGCTCAAAAATCGAAACTATATAATTTCAAGAGCTCATAAATAGCTCGTAATTCTGCCGCAAAAACCGATTCAATATTCCTATTTTTAAGTAGTGGGGGGGGGGCTGACTCAGCCCCCCCCCCCACTAGGGTATTAAATTCCTGCTCAGTGGAACGAGCTCAAAATTTTTAGTTTGCGGAATATGAGAGCTCATAAATAGCTCATAAATCAGGGCTATTTGTTTTTTAATTTTTGCAAGTGGGGGGGGGGGCAGCTCAACACGGGTCAAATAGATTGGCTTTCGTAATGGCTTTGGCATAGTAGAAGCTCTGTATAGTTTCACAACTCTTGCTCAAAAATGTCGAGACCAACAAAAAGACCTTTTCGTCGCATTTATAGCCTATGAGAAACCTTTCGACAAAGTTAAACACTCGTGGAATGTTTAAAACGAAAAAGACTCGACAAAAATGATATTAACCTAGTGAGAAATATCTATTGGACCCAACAGGCTGTTGTAACTTTAGCTGGAGACAAACGGATGCGCAACAGATAATTAGAGGTGTGAGACAGGGCTGTGTACTCTCACCATTACTATTTAATATATTAAACTCCGAAGAGTTATTTACAAGCACTTGAAAATAGCACAGAGGAGATCAAGATAAATGGTGAAAATATAAACAACATTCCTTATGCCGACGATACAGTTATTATCGCTGGAAGTGAGAAAGACCTGCAGACGCTACTAACCACAATTTGTGATACTGGGAAACATATTTAACAATAAACAAAAAGAAAAAGAAGACACCATTAAAAAGAGAAAAACAGCATACTTGGGGCACATATATTTAGAAATAATAAGTACGAGTTATTACAACTGATTCAGAACGGTACAATTGAAATAAAAAACATTCGCGACTGGACCGGGTTAAACATACAGACCCTTTTCAGAAAAGCAGAAGATACAGACGAATCTGCAATGGCAACCTTCATTAGTGGAGTCACCACGAGAAGAGAATAAAATACTGCTTGAAAAATTGATAGACTGACATTTCAACTACTGCTCCACACTTATACCTATAACAGTATGTTGCTATAACTTTAACTATTATTGATTGACGTATCTTTGAAAGATTAACCCAACCGCTGCCTGAGGCCTTCAGTTTTATCTGCATTATTGATAAATTAATAAACTACATTATACGCACCTGGCAGAGCAATCAGTTCTGTGTATATTCTCCTTTCGAATCACAAATATTTAATTATGTATATAGTCTAATTCATTTTGTGTAGGTCGCAGCGATAACGTATGCTAATAAAAGGCAGTTTCAATGAATTGCCCACAACTAACTGACTTTACACCTGAAATTTTGAAAGTGCCACATGTAGAAACGTCAACCTGTCGTCTAACGTCATCAGTTCACAGAATTTTTTTGTAATTTCGGGAAAATTGATAAAAAGGTTAAAATTATACCGGTCGTACTTATAGATTCGATTGTACACTTGACAGTAGGAACCCTATTAAAACAGTCTTATCTACCTTTGATAACCGCACGGGTAGCTGAATTGTTAGTAGACTTATTGCTTGCTGCAAGGTATACAAAATAAAAGTGTATGTGTGTATGTGTGTGTTTGGACGGTGTAAATAATTTTGTTCATAGCTCTAACCTAAGGAAATATATAACTACAGGTAAGTAATTGATATTTATTATTTTATGGCTACACAAATTGTTTAATTATTAATTAATTTGTTTCTTCTTCTTCTTGTAGTGCCTATCCGTTTCGGATGTTGGTGACCATCATGGCAATATGTACTTTGCATACTGTTGCTCTGAAAAGATTTGTGGTTGTTGTGTTGAACCACGTACGTAGATTTTTCAGCCAGGAAATCTTTCACCTTCCTGGTCCTCGCTTTTCTTCCACTTTTCCTTGCAAGATTAGTTGCAGCAGTCCATATATTTCACTGTTCCTCATGATGTGACCGAGGTATTCGATTTTGGCTGTTTTTATTGTGGTTAACAGCTCTTTTTCTTTTTTTGTAATGCTTAGTCAGCTTAGCTATTTTTTGAAATGCAGATCTTCATATCTCTATCCTACATTTGATTTCTAGGAAATAATCCTAATTTTCATTGCCGTTCGTACCAATCTAGGTGTACGCTTTTTCTCTTTCTGTTTGTTGACTGTTAACACTGATTCGTCCAGATTGCTGTTCTTTCTTAGATATCATCATACGTTTTGTTTTCTAAATGTTAATTGAAAGTCCATTTCTCTGACTTACTTCTGTGATACTATTCATTAACTAATAGAGGGCTACAGAACTGTACGCCCTGTAAAGGGCTACCTATCTTATGTTATTCGATACATTCTCCGTTAATTCGAATTCCGGCTTCAACATCATCTACTGCTTCTTGAAAGATTTCCATCTTCTTCTTCTTGATGTACCTATCCGTGACGAATGTTGGCGATCATCATGGCAATCTTCAGTTTATCTTGAAACGGTGCGAAAGAACGCAATCATTTTGCCTTAGCCAGAAGCCAAAAATCGTAAATGTCATTGTTACATATTTTTGTCTCACCCTGTAGACATAGGAATAAATTCAAGGAATTTATTTCTGTCCCGAAAAAACGTGAGAATAATTCAATTGTAGTTTATCCTTCTTGTTAAAAAAGACGTTATTATATTTTACAGTCATAGGTATCTACATTCGGTTTCCTGTGTTTAATTCCTCGCCCGTTCAGTTTGTAATGTAAAAAAGAGTTACGAAGTATTATAATGGTCTTTGGAGCCACGAATTTAGGCAGTTATATACACAATACGTGCTACTTTGGGTATCAGAGAGCGTGGGTGTTAATTGTGGACTCAGCAATATCTTTCTTGAAAATATTAGAACTAAGTGAGGTTCGCTGACATGGCTAAATGACCCTATTGGTTAAAGAGTATAATTTCCTACCAAAGAGGTTTGAAGGTGTTTTTATTTTCCCAATTGATTAGTAATAAGTGTAGGAAGCTTAGATATTTTTTTATTGGTCAAAAAAAGAGAATTAGCTGACAGAAAGGAGAGCGAATAGAGTTTAGGACAGAAAGTCAAAGTTCTGAGGAAAGACAGTTAAGTTTGATCAGACATGCAGTGAAGTCCAGTTTTTTTGGTCTGTGTCAAAGTTAGGCTCAGATGGAATCTTGAGTAGATTCTGTAGTGAAAGTAGCAAGAGCGATGTATTTGTCGTAAATACCATACCGGTATATTCTTGTGTTGTTGTTCCAGTAAAATAAATGGAACAGTGTATCTAGTAGTGGCGTAGAGTATGCCTTTTTCAAGAATAACTTAATTCAAGCTTCGCGGGACGTGGTTCCCGACCTTTTAACTAAAGATCAATTGTTTAAACAAAATTTTTTTAATCATTAAATTTATGAAATGCTTCATTAATAATCAAATTAAGCAATTATTTTTTAAAAAATTAAACAAGACTATGGAATATGACCTAATAATAAAGTCTAAGTATATTTTTATGTTTATTTAATTTGTCGTGCTACAATCCGTGTTATGTTGTGTTGAACCAGCTTCTGAAGTTCTTTAACCAGGATGTTCTTCTTCTCCCTGGACCTCGCTTTCCAAATATTTTTCCTTGCAGGATGAGTTGTAGGAGGGAATATCTGGATTCATTTCGCATAATGTGTCCAAAATATTCCAACTTTAGAGATTTGATGGTGGTTAGTACCTCTCGGTTCTTCCCCATTTTTCTAAGGACCTCCTCATTTGTGACCCGATCAGTCCATGGGATTTTAAGAATTCTCCGATATAGCCACATCTCAAATGCTTCCAATTTTTGGCACATATGTTCGTTCAAGGTCCATGATTCAACACCATAAAAAAGGGCAGAGAAGACGTAGCATCTCAGCATTCTTACTTTTATACCAAGAGAAAGGTTATGGCTTTTAAAAAAGGCCCCCATACGGTTGAAAGTTTATCTCTAGCTTTTCCGATGCGCGCTCTTACCTCTTGGTTGTTGGTCCATTCTTCATGTCTTATGGTGCCGAGGTAGTTGCAGTACCTCTCTTTCTACAGAGGTTTGGTTGATGTAGAGTTGACCTGTTATCTTTTTCTTGCTAATGATCATAAGCTTTGTCTTCTTTACGTTTATATTGAGTTCATATTGTTGAATGTAATACGTGATTTAGTTCATGAGGACTTGTACGTCTTCTAGGTTGTCCGCAAATACTCTGGTGTCATCTGCATACCTAATGTTATTTAGCCGGTACCCGTTTAGTAGAATACCTTTTTCAGTTTCGTGCAAAGCTTCGGTAAACATTCTTTTAGAGTAAATATTGAAAATTAGGGGGGACAAAATGCAGCCTTGCCTCACTCCAAGCACGATTTTCACATATTCGGTGTGTTCACCGTCAATTCTGAGGTTTGCAGTCTGATTCCAGTAAAGGTTTCTAATTATTTTCAGATCTTGGTTGTTAATTCCTGCTTCGTTGAGTATTTGTACCTCTAAAGGGGGTGAAACTCACCTCTAGGGCAAAAGCACACATTGGCGCAACATCACTTTTTTTCTTTGACTTGTTAGCTATGTGTATGCCAAATTTCATGTCAATCCAAGCGGTTCTTTAAAATTTAGAGGTTTTGCCATATTTCACCTTTAAATAACTTACCTACTATGGTTATAATCCTTTCGCTTGAGACACATGGGAATTGAACTTTTTAGAATATGTCTTAGTTTGCCAAATGCTGCCCATGTAAGGCCTATTCGCCTCTGTATTTCATGTGTTTGGTTGTCTCTGCTTATTTTGATCTCGTGTCCCAGATATTTGTAAGTGTCTTTTTGTTGTATGGTATTATTGTCAATAGTTATATTTCCACACATTACGAGATTTGCCATAAGTTTAGTTTTCTCAAAGTTTATTTTTAATCCTACTCTCTCAGACAGAGTTTTAAGCGAATATATTATGGAAACTATATCCTGTAAGTTATCTGCGATTAATACAACATCATCCGCAAACTTCAGATGATTTAATCTCTCTCCATCTATAATACAAATACAGTGGATGATCATATTATTAGAGCCACCTCAGAAAATTTTACTTTTGTTTAATAATGGTATGTGAGTTTTTTCTTTATACGGTCCACGTTGCCTTTGAAACTTTAGAAATGGATGCTATGTTTCTGTTGGAGTGATTAGTATTGAATATTAAAGTTTCTATTTCTGCTATTTTCCTTGGTGAGATGTCTTTGGATTTCCCATGATGTTCTGGTACAACTACTGTAACGATCGCGCATTTTTTACTAAATTCGCAAAATATAGTATAGGACTGTCAGAATGTCACTAGTGAGCAATAGAAACTCACAAAGTTTATTATAACTCTAAATATCAAGAATACAAAATAATAGGTACACGAGTTGCAAGCTAGGCTGGACAGCACTGACAAACTATGGCATCTGAGTCACGCATTGCCACACATGCGTGTTGCCACTATTGTCAGACTATTTATTGCACTTTCATAAAGTGTAACAAGACAGTCAAATGGAAACAAATGCATTGATATATGATGCAGCTCAATTGTACAGGGTGAGTCACTACTAACGCGACGGAAGATTACAGCGAAATTTTAAAATTATTTTGAAATATACAGGGTGTCCCAATAAATGGAGCGTATCAAAGTTATATTTCTTCTTATGGAACACCCTGTATTTTATTGAATTTTTTAATTGTCCGCAAAAAATAAGGTATAGTTTCATAAGGCTTCCCTATACCTATGTACAGAGTGTTGGTACACTTCATCGGTGTTGGTGATCAACAGTAAAATGTTTGTTTACTGTATCATAATAAAATGAAAGCTATGTCTATTAACTAGAAGATTATTATGAAAAGTAGGTAGATTCGTCTGTACATAATACATTCTTAAAAAAAATCAGGATCTTCTCCAAATTCTTAAGTCTATAAACGAAAAGTTAAACGTTCCTGTTCTGTCTAATACTGGTGTAGTTGATTGAGTTTTATACGGACGATAGTGGTTTTTCTTATGTATTCTACATACACTCGTTTGACTGATTTCCAATTGACTCGAAATTTTTCACGTACTAGTAATTGGGTTTTCCGTAACAGAAAGCAGGACATCAAGTTCGTTGACGTCATTAAAAATAAATGGTTTATTTTTATTTAACTTTTCGTACCTATGCAACATTACCAGTAGCACGGAATCTATCGAGAAATCTCTCAAAAACGTCCTTTTTTGGGTGTTTTCTATCAGGATACCTTTAAGCGTAAACTTTAGAAGCTAAGAGACAATTTTAAAAATATTCCCCAATGAAAAGTAGCATGTCTACTCTTTCATAGATATCGTGATTATTCATTTTTACGAACAATTAAATTTGAATGTAATTGGCTCTGCCAAAGCCATTGTTAAGTAAAAAAAAATTTGAATATCATACACCGATGTTTATAGTTTTGATAATTACCAGACCGTACTGCCATAAACTGACAATGTCATACAATGACATTAATTAACTAAGTACATCTTTTGTTTTAAAATCGATTTACAGATTAAGAATTTAAGTAATTGTAAATTACGCAAAAACTATGACACCTAGGTATAGGACATCCATATACCATTCGAAAGAGGTAAATTTGTTTAGTATAATTATTTATTAATATACATGGTGTTCCATTTAAAATAAGCATCATATGAGACATTGAATACTCCACTAATGAAACTGTAAATTTTGAACACCCTGTAGACAAATGTGTAATAATTAATCATGGAATACATTCAACTAATATCCAACTATTTACATATAAAAGTAACGTTTTTATAATTTCGTAAATAACTTGAGAATAAGCCTTCTTTTAAAACTTTACATTTTAAGAAAAGTCAACATAACTCAGAACACTCTGTACATAGGTATAGGGAAGTCTTATGAAACTATACCTTATGTTTTGCGGACAATTAAAAAAATCAATAAAATACAGGGTGTTCCAAAAGAAAAAATATAACTGATACGCCGCCATTTATTGGGACACCCTGTATATTTCAAAATAATTTTAAAATGTAGCTTTTATCAACTTACAAACTATTCAATTTTAATTTTTTTCAAATCTTTTACCATTTTGCTGTAATCTTCCGTCGCGTTAGTCTTCCAATCTTCTAATCTTCCTGTATACCCTTCCTCTAAATCTAAAACATTGAATTTTACTAGGTGGCTCTAATAATATGATCACCCACTGTAATGCTTATATATTGCCATTGAGTGTTCTTAAATATTGACTCTAGAGCTGCCGTGAACAATTTAGGTGAAATATTGTCTCCTTGTCTTACTCCTCGACCTAAGCTAAATTTTTTCTGTCTTCGTGTAGTCGTATACTTTATGTAGCATTTTCATAGATGCTTTTGATTAGTAACGTGTACCTGTAGTCTATTCGGCTTTGGTTTAGGGCTTCCAGTACTGGTTCAAACTCTACAGAATCAAAAGCCTTCTCGTAATCCACAAATCTAAGAACCATGCAGTGGTATGTTGTACTCGATGCATTTTTCAATTAATATCTTTATGGTATGCATATGGTCATTGGTGCCATATCCTGCCCTGAAGCCAATTCTTTCTGTTGCCTGTTCTTTGGGCCGATAGAAATCAAGTTTAGGTGTTAGTCTCTTCGTTAAGATTTTCATAAAGAGTTTGCACATATTTGTCTAGAGGCTGATGGGTCTATAATTTTCTAATTTGCATTGTTCCAGTCTTTTGGAATAGTACCCACATGTAAGCATTTATTAAACAGTTCGCTTACTGATTTTAATAGAATTTCTCCTCATGGGTAAAAGTACTTCAGATCCCTGATTTATGAGAGTCCTTACTCGTGTCAGTAAATTGTCTTGTGGTCTTTGGCTGGTATAAAGGTCTTTATAAAACTCTCTAGTTATTTTCAGAATATTTTGTTTATCTGTTGTTGCCTTTCCGTCTTTGCCGTACATTAGTATTAGGTATATCTTCTTAAAGCTTTTCTAATTTCCGCTGAAATTATTTTATTTAGTTTTCTAGATTCTTCTTTGTTTCCTTTTTCTTTCTCGCTTAGGTTTTGTCGTATTTCCATGAGGGCTTTTGTATCTTTACTAATCTTGTCACTTTCATATCTTTACTAATGACACTTTTTGTGTTGTGCCTTTCTAACCAAGCCTGTTATTAATTTATTGTGATCGTCGATACTTGGAGGTTTTAGGATTATTACTCTGTAAAGTTTCGGCTATAATATAGGCTATTGATTATGTTCAAAATAAGAGAGCTAAAAGGAACTACAACGTTAACGGGTTTTATTCTCTCATATGGTCAATGAACCTCTAGATTTGAAAAAACCGCGGAGTGCTACCATTTAAATGAGTGCGTTTTTGAGAAAGGGGTGAATTAGTCCTTAGGCACAGGGTGAATTAGGGTGAGTTCTATGCACTTTTGGTACAAACACGTCTACAGGAAAATTATTTCAGGTTAAATTTACTATCAAAATATCACTTTTTAAAGTCAAAAATATTTTTTTTACAAAAATATATTCAAAAGAAAAGCAAGAAAAAAACACGAAAGAAAGCAATTTTGTTTTTGCCCCATAACATTTTTCCACAATGATATAGGTATAGGGTATAGGCATTACTTAAGCGAAAAATAACTCCCATCCCTCCTCTTTAAAATAACGTCTGGTAGAAGCCTCTAGGATTTACAGTTTCCGAAAGAGGATTTTTCAAAGTTCGCCGTTCACAGCATTTTTGGGCCATTTCCCCATTAGTTCGCAAACATTGTTCTGTAACTTTTTTCTACGCATTTCTAGGTATACGCAACGGTGCATTTAGTAGAAAGAGAAGTCAATTACCTTTAAAATAGTCTATCGTATAAAGTTGTGCGACTATTTTTAAGCAAGTTATGCTTTTTCAAGGTTTTATACTTTTAATGATTTTTTATATTTATCATTATTTTTTAAATTACTCATTATGACTTTTTTTCTTGTACATTTAGGTATATACATTGTGGAATAAAAGAAGCTTATTCTCTTTATTTTAAAATGACGCATTGCAAAAAATTCTAGGACTATTTTTAAACAAGATATCCGTAAGATATCCGTAAGATATCCAAGGGTATCTGAAATTTAAGAAAAATTTTAATTTATTTACTTTTTTCAATTAGAAGAATATAATTGCACATTATAACATAATTTTTCACTTTTCGATATTGTGAAATATAAAGGTACCTACTTTACTCTTGACCGAAATTCATATTTTTTAACATACCTCGTACACTATTGATAAAATTTTATATCTGATAATTGCATCTTAGGTTTTAGACTATAAAGAATATTTTTTTTTCATAAAGTTAATAATAAAAAGTTTTCCATATGGTTCCAACTTAGTGGGACCTATTTCATGTGTCACATTTTGAAAAAGCATATCTTGTTTAGAAATAGTCCTAGAATTTTTTGCAATACACCATTTTAAAGTAAGGAAAATAAGCTTTCTTTTTTATTATACAATGTATTATTGTGTTTCAATTTATCAATCAAAGATAGACTAAAAATTTTAATTTTTTTAATATAACGCGGGGACATAAATTTGATAAACCCTGTATATTGATTTGTAAATATTTATTAGAAGTTAGCTTTCAACGCAAGGTAATGAATTTTTCCATGAAGAATATTAAAAACATTTTTGTAAATAAAAGTGAAGTGAAAGTTATTTAGGATTATTATTTTAAACCGATTGTTAATTACGGGAAAGATAGAAGCCATAGGTAATTATTTCTTAGAAAATTAAGGTAAAGAAAGATTGGAATTTTAATCTCTTTTTGTTTAACCCCGAGTAAAATTTGTAGAATTTCCCGAAAGTAATTATTCTGATGGTAGGAATATTTTTGAAAGTATGAGTGGTTTTTTCGAATGAAAAAAAGAGTGGGGAAGAAGAAATGTCTCTGATTGGTTTGGCAATTTGGAATGGGAAGGAGAGAAGGTTGAATTTTCAGACAGTTTGGGTCGCAGGATTTTATTGTGTTACCGGCAGCCGAGAGGAGCAGTCAAAAGTTTTCGTGAGTAGTTCAGAAGCAAGTACTAGTGGTTGTGTTTGATAAGTGAGAGTAGCTGAAAAGTGGAACAAGAGACAAATCAAATCGAGAAGAAATACCTCTTTGATTCTGTAAAGTCCAAGAGAGTAAGTTACAAGAATTATCGTTATTAAAATTATTTGTGACACCAAGTAAAAAAGATACTTGGGTCTCAGGAGATTATTGTTGAGAGAAAGAGAGGAGAGAGATTTGGAGTTTATTGAACGAGTCCTGGTCAAAGGAAGCCTGGCTTGTGTTTTGGAGAAATAGTTGCTGGTATCCTGCTGGATTGTTTGCTGAGAATGGAGAGGGCTTTGATTGGTAGCCTAACATAATCAACAAGGAGGAGCTGTTTGGGTCAAGAGGAGACATCATTGTGTGTGAATCAAAAAGGTCAGTCAATAACCTATGTGATAGATTTTTTTATAATCAGAAGTTAATTTTTTTACGTAAAAGCCTATGAATTTAAGATTCCAACATTTCAAAAATTTAATAGGAAGTATAAGTAATTTTGCGAATACCAAATTTGTTTGTTTAGCTGGGTTTATTAATGGTATCAAGAACAAAGCGATAAATATTTGTTTGAATTAGATTAATTTATATGGTAAAAGTTTCTTTTGGACAGTTATGCCCACAGAATTTAATTGATAAATTTACAGAACATTGCTTTTGATAATAAAGGTAATTGTATGTTTTTATTTATGATTTTTCTATTTATTTCCTTTTCCTATTTTATCCCGATAAGGATCAACTAAGATATACTGAAACCACGAGAGAAGATAAGTATAACATAAGATAATTTAGACATTTTTTTATATTATAAAAGGCACCCTGAGATTCTTTCTTAATTTTTATGTATGATTTGCGTTAATTAAATGATTGATCAAGTAAATAATAATTAATATAAAAGTAATAGAAAGCAGATCATAACAACATGGCGCCCAACGTGGGGCGTTAAAGTATCTCTGGTTGTGAATTTGAAAGGATAGGAAACGGAAAAACAGGTGAAGGAAAATTGATTTGCCCGTCGGAAAAAGTTGATATATTTAAAATTTATGAAATATTTTGTTTGAGTTATTTTTTTTATCTAGGTACAATTTTACATATTTATTTTATTTTTGATTGATTTGAATTTTGATAAATTTGAAAATTTGTGTTATAAATTGATTATATTTGGGGAGAGAAAAATTTTCGTCTCTACAGCATACAAGGTATTTTCGAATTTCGTATCAGGCGGGGATAAATTTTAACTACATGTCGATAACAACCAGAAGCAAAAGCAAAGAAAACAAAAAACAAGAAGAACATTTGGAACAAGAAGAACATATAGAACAAGAAGGCATTTTCGAAACAACAATCATGACATCAGAACAACCGGAATTATCAGGAATAGATAAATTATTACAACTGATGCAACTCCAGTCACAGAAAATGGATACAATGCAAGAAAATCAGGAAGAAACATAAAAGAAAATGGATAAAGTGGATCAAAAAATGGATGAAACACAACAAAAAATGGATGAAACACAACAAAAATTGGATCAAAAAATGGATGAAACATCAAAGAAAATGGATAAAATGCAAGAAAATCAGGAAGAAACAAAACGAGTAATGAAAGAAAATCAGGAGGAAACAAAACAAGCAATAGAAGAGAACAATAAGAAAATAGAGGAACGCATAGAAAAGTATGAAAAGGAAATAAAAGGATGTTTGACAACAATTAAAAACGAGATAGAACAACAAGAAATGAAAATTAAAGATCACATGCAAGAACAAGAAATGAGAATGAAGGATCACATGAAAGAACAAGAAATGAAAATTCAAAATAAAATGGAGGAGTTAACAAATTGCCAGAAAAAGGAACTAGAAAATTTGGAAAATAAGTTGGAAAACGCATTACAAGAGGACAGGCGAGAAATAGAAAGAAAAATGGAGGAAATCAGGAATCAACAAAATTCCGGAGAAAGAAAGGAAACGATTATCCATAGTACAGAGGATGCGAAAATAAAATTTGGCGGGGATGTAAAAAAATTACACCCAGTAATTTTCATAAATAATTTAAAAAAGAAAGTACAATACATCGGTAACTTCGAAACAGCCAAAGAAACGATAAGAAACCATCTTAAAGATGAGGCGAGTTTATGGTTTGATAGCAAAGAAGAAGAATTGGACAATTGGCATAAATTCGAACAAAAGTTCCTGAGTTATTTCTGGGGAAAAATACAACAGATGGAAATAAACAAGGATTTGCAAAATGGGAGGTACCATGATAGAATGGGTATTTCAGAACAAACATACGCGCTACAATTATACAACAATGCAAAACACCTACACTACAATTATTCGTCCGAACAGATAGTAGAACTGATAGCTAGACATTTTGAAGATACCTTAGAAGATCACATAACTTTACAAAACTACAAAGATATCGACAGTTTGTGCCAATTCTTACAAATACGAAAAGCAAAAATGAGAGAAAGACAAATAAGAAGATCGCAAGAAAATTATAGACAACGCGAAAATAAAGACTATAGAGATAGAGGACAAAACTCTAGGAGAGATTATACAAGAAGAGAATTTATTCCGAGGAGGGAAAACGAAAATAGAGACAACGGAAGAGGAAACTATGAACAAAGAAATCGGCAATGGAACGAAGACAGATATCGAGAAAACCAGAATAGAAATAACACCCGCACATATCAAGAACACAGAAATGATAATAGAAGGAATGAACAGGAAAATCGTGGAAACCGATACGGGTCCAACAGACCAAGAGAAAATAGAAACGCGGTAAACAATACGCAAATAGGCGAATATGAGGATGAGAGACAAAGCGACGAAAGAAGAAGCGAAGAAGAACAGCAAGCGTTTTTTCACGAAGGCGCTCACTAAACACAAAAGAACAAACAGGAATTTTTTGTCACCCGAAGGAATTTTTTAAATTAGCAGGAAATAATGATAAAAGAAGTGGAGTAAATTTAAAATTTGTAGATGGTTTTATCAATGAAAAACCGATTAAAATTATGATTGATACTGGGTCGGAAATTACATTGATTAAGAGGAAATTAATAGAAGAGGTTGATTTAACGAATTTAATTTACAAAAATTCCCAGGGTAAATTTAGTGGGCGCAAATAAACGAAATTTGGCAGCAATAAATGAAGGAATACGAATAAAGGTTCGATTGGGGAAGAAATTTTATGCACTACAATGTGTTATAATGCCGAACATGATACATGATATGATCGTAGGAGTGGATGAATTGTCAGAAAAACATGTGGTGATAGATTTCCAAAATAATACGATGAAAATCACAGAGGAAAAAGAAGAAGAACAGGACATTCTGGAAATGGACAAGGAACATGAGAAACGGAAAAAGGATAATGTAGACAAAAAACAAACGGTGGAAATGAATTTGGCAATGAAGCAAGGACAGAGAAGAAAGAGGAGAAAGCAGCAGAAGATAAGTAAAGATAATGAAGCCTGGGATTCCTCGAAAAAAGAGATGAGCCCAAAAGAAGAAAAAGAAAAAAAAGAGTGACAAAAGAAAATGAAGCTTGGGATTCCTCAAAAGAAGAGATGAGCCCAGAAGAAGAAAAAAAGAAGAAGAAGAAAAAAGATTGACAAAAGAAAATGAAGCTTGGGATTCCCCAAAAGAAGAGATGAGCCCAGAAGAAGAAAAAGAAGAAAAAAGATTGACACAAGAAAATGAAGCTTGGGATTCCTCAAAAGAAGAGATGAGCCCAGAAGAAGAAGAGATCAGAATAGAAAAAGAAGGCGAAAGAGATACCATTGAAACTGTGGTATTTGAAGAAGAAGTATGCAAAATGGAGGAGGCAGAATACACAATAAACATGTGTAAAGAATCGGAAGAAAACGAAAGAAAATTGATATGGGGAGAAGAAAAGGAGAAGGAACTGCGTGTAATATTGAGGGAGTATGAAAATTTAATAAATAAAGAAAACAGAGTAGCTAAAAAGTATGAACATTCATTTGAGGTTAAAGACTTAGGAAATTTTCGATCGAAATCTTACCCTATCCCACCTAAGTACAGACACTGGGAAAAAGAAAGCAATTGTTTTTCAGGTGGGATTCAATATTTTGACAAAGTAGAAATGTGTTGTTGTCGAGAGAAAATCATTTTTTGTTGCACTTATTAATAACGATTTTATCTCAAAACAAGGCGGGGTGGTTACTGTGTTAAAATTTATCAATCAAAGATAGAATAAAAATTTTAATTTTTTAAATATAACGCGGGGACATAAATTTGATACACCCTGTATATTGATTTGTAAATATTTATTAGAAGTTAGCTTTCAACGCAAGGTGGTTTCTCCTTAATGAATTTTTCCATGAAGAATATTAAAAACATTTTTGTAAATAAAAGTGAAGTGAAAGTTATTTAGGATTATTATTTTAAACCGATTGTTTATTACGGGAAAGATAGAAGCCATAGGTAATTAGTTCTTAGAAAATTAAGGAAAAGAAAGATTGGAATTTTAATCTCTTTTTGTTTAACCCCGAGTAAAATTTGTAGAATTTCCCGAAAGTAATTATTCTGATGGTAGGAATATTTTTGAAAGTATGAGTGGTTTTTTCGAATGAAAAAAAGAGTGGGGAAGAAGAAATGTCTCTGATTGGTTTGGCAATTTGGAATGGGAAGGAGAGAAGGTTGAATTTTCAGACAGTTTGGGTCGCAGGATTTTATTGTGTTACCGGCAGCCGAGAGGAGCAGTCAAAAGTTTTCGTGAGTAGTTCAGAAGCAAGTACTAGTGGTTGTGTTTGATAAGTGAGAGTAGCTGAAAAGTGGAACGAGAGACAAATCAAATCGAGAAGAAATACCTCTTTGATTCTGTAAAGTCCAAGAGAGTAAGTTACAAGAATTATCGTTATTAAAATTATTTGTGACACCAAGTAAAAAAGATACTTGGGTCTCAGGAGATTATTGTTGAGAGAAAGAGAGGAGAGAGATTTGGAGTTTATTGAACGAGTCCTGGTCAAAGGAAGCCTGGCTTGTGTTTTGGAGAAATGGTTGCTGGTATCCTGCTGGATTGTTTGCTGAGAACGGAGAGGGCTTTGATTGGTAGCCTAACATAATCAACAAGGAGGAGCTGTTTGTGTCAAGAGGAGACATCATTGTGTGTGAATCAAAAAGGTCAGTCAATAACCTATGTGATAGATTTTTTTTATAATCAGAAGTTAATTTTTTTACGTAAAAGCATATGAATTTAAGATTCCAACATTTCAAAAATTTAATAGGAAGTATAAGTAATTTTGCGAATACCAAATTTGTTTGTTTAGCTGGGTTTATTAATGGTATCAAGAACAAAGCGATAAATATTTGTTTGAATTAGATTAATTTATATGGTAAAAGTTTCTTTTGGACAGTTATGCCCACAGAATTGAATTGATAAAATTACAGAACATTGCTTTTGATAATAAAGGTAATTGTATGTTTTTATTTATGATTTTTCTATTTATTTCCTTTTCCTATTTTATCCCGATAAGGATCAACTAAGAGATACTGAAACCACGAGAGAAGATAAGTAAATCATAAGATAATTTAGACATTTTTTTATATTATAAAAGGCACCCTGAGCTTCTTTCTTAATTTTTATGTATGATTTGCGTTAATTAAATGATTGATCAAGTAAATAATAATTAATATAAAAGTAATAGAAATCAGATCATAACAGTATATACCTAAATATACAATAAAAATGTTATAATGAGAAATTTAAAAATAATCGTAAAATATATCAAAAATCATTAAAAGTATAAAATTTGAAAAACCATATCTTGCTTAAAAATCGGCATACAGCCTTCTACAATAGATCATTTTAATGATAATTAATTTTTTTTCCTATCAAATGTAACATTGCATAATATACATAAAGCTGCGAAGAAAAAAGTTACAGAACAATGTTTGCGAAGTAACAAGGAAAATGGCCCACAATCGCTGTGAGTGGCAAACTTTGTAAAATAATATTTTGAAAACTGTAAATCATATAGCCTTCTACCAAACGCCATTTTAAAGAGAAAGGATGAAAGTTTTTTCTGTGAAGCATTGTCTATACCTATATCCCCGTGGAAAAAAGTTATGGGGCAAAAAACAAAATTGCTATCTTTCGTGTTTTTTCTTGATTTTCTTTTAAATATATTTCTGTAAAAAAATATTTTTGACTTTAAAATGTAATATCTAGATAGTTAATTTAATCTGGAACAATTTTACTGTAGACGTGTTTGTACCAAAAATGCATAGAACTCGTCCTAATTCGCCCTGTGCCTAGGGACTAATTCACCCCTTTCTCAAAAACGCACCCCTTTAAATAGTAGCACTCCGCGGTTTTTTCATATTTAGAGGTCCATTGACTATATGAAACAATAAAATCCCATTAACGTTGCAGTTCCTTTCTAAAATACATAATCAATAGCCTAATATTTTGGATGTATGCTTCCGGCTGATTTGGTGAATTCCAAACTATGCGTTTGCAACCGTTTATCATCTTTGCTCTTTCTGAAGCATGCATAAACATCGCAATTCATCTCTACATCGTTGAAATAACACTACTTGTAGTCCAAAGAGAGTCTCTCTCGTACAACAACTTTAAAATATGGCTCATTAAGCTGATGGTTCGGATATCAATGCAGGATACGGATATTTAGGCCAGGGTAATAAGACAAAAATATACCCTGTTCGTGACACTTCAGCAGCTAGAGTGTTGAAGCGTTTTTTCGACAAGTAGGTAATACCTATAGGAACAAATTGTATTTATTTCCTGCGTAGGATCTGGCGGCCATTTTTATTTATAAACAATTAACTGTCAAAAAATGGCATTTTTCACTTTTTTTTTCAAATCAATGGAAAACAGTGAAACTTATGATTTTTTTAGTAAAAATATCTTTGAGATTATGGAAAAAGCTTTAAAACGACATACTACAAAGTTTGATATACTCATTTATTGTTAATATAATTGCGAAAAAAGGTCGGAATTGCAAAAAAAATATTTTCGCAATAACTGTTGTAAAAATTAGTGTACAGGTTTGAAATTTTTGTCAAATAAGGGTTCTTTGGTGCTTAATATGTGATAAAAATTTCAAAGCGATTCACTGAATTGTTTAAATTTTATTCGAATTGTTTATCTCAGAGAGCATTTTTTTGCAATAACATAAGTCAGAAAAAAATGACGTTAGAGCCATTCCACAGGTGTCAAATGGAAGAGCATGAGCTATGTTTTCAACTTGGTTTAAAAAAAGCGAATAAAAAATGCATTTATTAGTAATAAATAATTATGCACAAGTATCGTAAATCTTTCCTTATAAACTTTTTGAATAACTTTTTCCAAAAAAATTAACTTTTTTACCCTGTTTGAAGTGCACAACTACCAAGTAATGTTATTTATATCATAATTGACAAAAAAATTTAATAAATATATATATAACTTCTTATCCAGGGTGTTTCATTGGGAAAGTAACATACGTTGACTGTAGAAATAGGACACTTAGGCGGTCTTAAAAATACCATACTTAATGGGTCTTACACCATTAATAACAGAGATACTGGGTGTTCTATCTATTTTGCCATTTTCTTATTTGGTTCATAAGTTTTTAACCACACCGTATATTTATTTTATATTTAGCACGCAAATATCCTTTCAGGTGTACAATAAATTAATTTATTTACAAATGTAAAAAATTCAGGCCCGGATTAAAAAATATTAGAAAAATATTCCGACCCAAAAACAACACCCTGTACATTCATTTTTTTTTAAATGGATTTTTTAGTTGAAAAGAGGATGAAAAACTAAATTTAGTGGTATACTTTGAATTTTCGGCAAAATGATTTTTCTGGTCAAATTTTGAATTTGAATTCTGAAATTATGTGAATTGCGAGAGCTCTAAGTAGAAAAAAATTAAATACAACTTACAACTTGTTAACCGCACTGTATATTTATTTTATATTTAACACGCGAATATTCTTGTAGGTGTCCAATCAATTATTTTATTTACAATTATAAAAAATCCAGGTCTGGATTAAAAAATATTGTAAAAATGTTCCGACCCCAAAAAACACCCTGTATATTAAATTTTTTAAATGGATTTTTTAGTTGAAAAGAGGATGAAAAACTAAATTTAGTGGTATACTTTGAATTTTCGGCAAAATAAATTTTGAATTTGAATTCTGAAATTATGTATGTGAATTGCGAGAGCACTAAGTGGAAAAAAAATTAAATACAACTTACAACTTGTTAACCGCACTGTATATTTATTTTATATTTAACACGCGAATATTCTTTTAGGTGTCCAATCAATTATTTTATTTAAAATTGTAAAAAATCCAGGTCTGGATTAAAAAATATTGTAAAAGTGTTCCGACCCAAAAAACACCCTGTATATTAATTTTTTTTAAAATGGATTTTGCATTTGAGAAGATGATGAAAAACTAAATTTAGTTGTATACTTTGAATTTTCGGCAAAATGATTTTTCTGATAAAATTTTGAATTTGAATTCTGAAATTATGTCAATTGCGAGAGCTCTAAGTAGAAAAAATTAAAATGCGACTTAATTTTAATTAATACCATCATTTAATCTAAATTGGTAAAATGGAAAAACATTTCAGTGTTTTCTTATTATCTGTGACAAATAGTTTATGGCGAATATTCATCTTTAAATAATGAATAAATAATAAAGAGTCAATAAAGAAAACATCACTTTAATCAACAAAGTATATAAAAATTATAACAAAACAGAGAAAATGTGCAGCATAACTATTCAAAACTAAAGTACTTATTCAAAATTACCACCATCAAAAATTACTGTTATGTGTCAAAATGTTAATATTTTACCAATTTAGATTAAATAATGGTATTAATTAAAATTAAATCATATTTTAATTTTTTTTACTTTGAGCTTCGCAATTCACATAATTTCAGAATTCAAATTCAAAATTTTACCAGAAAAATTATTTTGCCGAAAATTCAAAGTATACCATTAAATGTAGTTTTTCATCCTCTTTTCAAATGCAAAATCCATTTTAAAAAAATTTAATATACAGGGTGTTTTTTGGGGTCGGAATATTTATACAATATTTTTTAATCCGGACCTGGATTTTTTTATTTGTAAATAAATTAATTGATTGGACACCTAAAAGAATATTCGCGTGTTAAATATAAAATGAATATACAGTGCGGTTGACAAGTTGTAAGCTGTATTTCAATTTTTTCTACTTAGAGCTCTCGAAATTCACATAAATTGAGAATTTAAATTCAAAATTTGACCAGAAAAATCATTTTGCCAAAAATTCAGAGTATACCACTAAATTTAGTTTTTCATCCTCTTTTCAACTGAAAAATCCATTTTAAAAAAAATTAATGTACCTACAGGGTGTTGTTTTTGGGTTGGAATATTTTTCCAATTTTTTTTAATCCGGACCTGGATTTTTTACAATTGTAAATAAATTAATTTATTGTACACCTTAAACAATATTTGCGTGACAAATATAAAATAAATGTACAGTGTGGTTAAAAAGTTATGAACCAATTAAGAAAATGGCAAAATAGATAAAACACTCAGTATCTTTGTTATTAATAGAGTAAGACTCATTAAGTATGGTATTTTTAAGACCGCCTAAGTGTCCTCTTTCTGTAGTTAACGTATGTTACTTTCCCAATGAAACACCCTGTATAACAAAATAAAAAGTTTATAAGAAAAGATTTATGACACTTTTGCATAATTATTTATTACTAATAAATGCATTTTTTATTCACTTTTTTTAAACCAAGTTGAAAATATAACTCATGCTCTTTCATTTGACACATGTGGAATGGTTCTAACGTAATTTTTTTCTGACTTATGTTATTGCAAAAAATATGCTCTCTGGGATAAACAATTTGAATAAAATTTAAACAATTGAATGAATCGCTTTGAAATTTTTATCACATATTGAGCACCAAAGTACTCTTATATGACAAAAATTTCAAAGCTGTACACTAATTTTTACAATTGATATTGCGAAATTAATTTTTTTTCCAATTCCGAACTTTTTTCGCAATTATATTAACAATAAATGAGTATATTAAACTTTGTAATACGTCATTTTAAAGCTTTTTCCATAATCTCAAAGATATTTGTACTAAAAAAACCATAAGTTTCACTGTTTTCCATTGATTTGAAAAAAAAAAAGAAAAATGCCATATTTTGACACTTAATTGTTTATAAATAAAAATGGCCGCCAGAATCTACGCAGGAAATAGTTACAATTTGCTCTTATAGGTATTACCTGTCGAAAAAACGCTTCAGTACCCTGGCTGCTCGAGTGTCATGGAAAAAACCTTATTACCCTGGACTAATTGTTTTCTTTCGTAAAGCAATGAACGTCGACTTCAGCCATGTTCTTGGTATTACTCCGCTTAAATATAAATAATGTCATTAATATTTTTGTTAGGCGTTGAGTGTTGAGTCCGTCGGTGTTAAATAGTTGTATGCGTTCAGCATATTATGCATTGCCAGGTACAGGATCTTTGCCATCTTTTATTTTGTGATATTCCTTTTTCCACTTCATCTGAGGTCTGAGGTGATTGGTAAGTGGTCATTACATATACAGTGTGGAAGGCACTTATAGTATGATATAATTTATCCAAATAATGCCATAGCCCAGACATCCAAAGTGAAAGTTATCCTCCAACACCAAATTGTTCTATATGGTCCACATAATGTCCAGAAAAAAGTCACACCATTTTGAGCGTTGGGTTTGGGGGGTAGAGGGGAAGAAATCGGTAAATTCGAAATTTTTTTAGGTTTTTCGTCAATATTTCTAAAACTATGCGGTTTAGCATAAACAACCTTTTACACAAAAATGTTCTACATTAAATTTGCAATAAAAAAGATCCTATTCATAATCCTTCTAAAATGAACGGTTCCAAAGTTACGGAGGTAGTATATTATAATTGGTCCAAAAAAGGCCTAACCCAGACATCTAAAGTAAAAGTTTTCCTCCGACGCCAAATTGTTGTATATGGTCCACCTATTGTTTAGTAAAAAGTTACACCATTTTGAGAGTGTGGTTTGGGGGGGGGGGAGATGGGGGAGAAGTCGGTAAATTAGTAGTTTTTTTTACGTTTTTCGTCAATATTTCTAAAACTGTGCTTTAGCGTAAACAATGGTCTATATAAAAATGTTCTACATAAAATTTAAAACAAAAAAGGTCGTATACATAATTGTTATAAAATAAACGGTTCCAGAGTTACGGAGGGTGAAAAGTGGAGGTTTTCGATACTTTTTATATTATCTGGGCAATTGGTGATGATTTTGGGTGGTGCGGTTGACGTTTCTTCAAGGGCGTATCACTAACATATTATCGGCCACTGAAATAGTAAATTTTATTGACAAAACACAATCTTGTTAAAGAAAATTTCTATAAATTGCCCAAAGAATATAAAAAGTATCGAAAACATCCACTTTTACCCTCCGTAACTCTGGAACCGTTGATTATATAACAATTATGTATCGGACCTTTTTTGTTTTAAATTTCACGTAAAACATTTTTGTATAGAGCATTGTTTACGCTAAAGCATAGTTTTAGAAATATTGACGAAAAACTTAAAAAAACTACTAATTTACCGACTTTTCCCCCATCTCCCCCCCCCCCAAACCGGACGCTCAAAATGGTGTAACGTTTTACTGAACAATAGGTGGACCATATAGAATAATTTGGCGTTGGAGGAA